>NW_022279570.1:0-174987 GCF_000004075.3 Cucumis sativus | reverse complement strand
CACAAACACACACACACGTGCACATGCGCACACATGGACACACGCACAAACACACGCGCATACACATGCACACGCTAGCGTACACGCACACTCACCCACACGCACACGCGCACGCACACATATGCACAAAGATGTGTAAATGAATTAAGATTAAAAAACAATTACAATAATTATGTTTAGGAGTAAAAATCATGTTCATTTGACTTAAAAACATTAATTAAATTATAATTTCTATCAATATTGGTTTAAGAGTGTCATTATTTCAATATAATGCGGTTTTATGCAATTTTACCAACAAAAAATAAGTCGAATAAGAGATATAACAACTTTTCTATGAGTTATTTTAAAAAATGGAAAAACTATTTTTTCTTTTGAATTTTAGCAAATAACATTTTTTGCACGTGCATGGTATTTTACAAAATATCCACCTTCTCCAACTGTAATTATTTAGTTTCTACGTTGTAATTAATTTATGTCATTTATCAGCTTTTAATTAATTTTTACTTGAAAAATATACATCAATCCATATTGCAACTTTTTTTTTAATATCTTGGGACTCAACTAATTGATTCAATATTTTAATAACTTTATTCAATCTTACTAATTTCAAAATAACCCAATTGAATTTGAATTTCAAAATAACAAAATTATTATTTTTCAGAATTTGAGAATCTCAACATAGATTTTGTATCAAAATAACCTTAATTGAATTCAAAATTAAAAAATATCAACTTGTTCGCTATTTTTATCTCAAAATAACATTAATGGCTTAAACATCAAGATAACGAAATTATTATTTTAAAATTGGAAGAATCTCATCACTAAAAAATATCAACATGTTCGCACACGCACACACGCACGAACGCACACATACACATGCACGCAAGCACACTCGCACACGTGCGCACGCACGCACTTTTGCACACACACACACACATACATATGCACGCACACCCATCCACACTTACCTACACACGCACGCGCACACGCACACACACACGAACACACGCGCACACACACACACACGTATGTATAAAGATGTGTAAATGAATTAAAATTAAAAAATAATTAAATTAATTGTGTATAGAAAAACTTTTAAACCATATTCATTTGACTTAATAACATTAATTAAATAACAATTTTTATCAATATTGGTTGAAAAGTGTCATTAGTGTAATTATTTTAATTTAATGGAGTTTTATCCAATTTTACCAACAAAAAACAAGTCGAATATGGACAGGTAGATCCACACTCTTTGTCATAAGAGATATAGCAACGTTTTTATGGGTCATTTTAAAAATGACAAAACTACTTTTTCTTTTGAATTTTAGCAAATAGCATTCTATCACGTGCATGGTATTTTCTAAAATACCAAAATATCCATCTTCTCCAACTGTAATTATTTTGTTTCTACTTTGTAATTAGTTTATGTTATGCATTTATCAACTTTTAATTATTTTTTTATCTGAAAAAGATACATAAACCTATATCATAAATTTTTTCTTAATATCTCGAGACTCAAGTAATTGATTCAAGATTTTCATAAATTTACTCAATCTTACAATTTTCAAAATAACCTAATGGAATTGAAATTTCAAAACAACCAAATTGAATTTCAAAATAACAGAATTATTATTTTTCAAAATTTCAAAATCTCAGATAGATTTTGTATTAAAATAACCTAAATTGAATTTCAAAATTAAAAAATATCAACTTGTTCGCTATCTTTTATCTCAAAATAACATTAATGACTTGAATATCAAGATAATAAAATTATTATTAAAATTGAGAGAAACTCAACATTAAAATAATCAACTTGTTCACACACAAGCACACACGGACACGAGCAAACGCGCACACACGTACACACGCACGTATGAGCGCACACACACCGACACACCCACGCGCACAAGCACATACGCGTCCGCACACACACAGACACACATAAGCACACACACAGACACACACACACGTGTGCACATCAGCACACAAACACGAATGCACACACGCATACACACACACACCCACATGCACAAATGTGCACAAACGTACACCTGCACGCGCACACACTCGCACGCATACACACACGCACGAACGCACACTCACACCCACACGCATACCCACACACCCACACGCACAAATGCACAAAACTGCGTAAATGAATTAAAGATAAGAAACAATTACATTACTTGTGTTTAAAAAGACTTTTAAACCATGTTCATTTGACTTAATAACATTAATTAAATTATAATTTTTATCAATATTGGTTGAAAAGTGTCATTAGTGTGATTATTTCAATATAATGCGATTTTATCCAATTTTACCAAAAAAAAAAAAAACAAGTCGAATATGGACTAGTAGATTCACACTATTCATAAGAGATATAACAACGTTTTTATGGGTCAATTTAAAAAATGGCAAAACTATTTTTTTTTTAAATTTTAACATATAGCCTTATTGCACGTGCATGGTAATTTATAAAATATCAAAATATCCACTTTCTCCAACTGTAATTATTCCGTTTCTACGTTGTAATATATTTATGTTATGCATTTATCAGCTTTTAATTATTTTTTACCTGAAAAAGATACATCAACCCATGTCATAACTTTTTTCTTAATATCTCGAGACTCAACTAATTGGTTCAAGTTTTTATAACTTTATACAATCTTACTATTTTCAAAATAACCTAATTGAATTTGAATTTTAAAATAACCAAATTGAATTTCAAAATAACAAAATTATTATTTTTCAGAATTTTAAAATCGCAACGATAGATTTTGCATTGAAATAATCTTAATTGAATTTCAAAACTAAAAAGTATCAACTTGTTCACCATCTTTATCTCAACATAACATTAATAGTTTGAATATAAAGATAACTAAATTATTATTTTAAAACTAGAAGAAAGTCTACATTAAAAAATATCAACTTGTTTGCACACAAGCACATGTGCACACCCACCCACACATGCACACGCACAAAATGTGCATACACGCAAACATGTACGCACACATGTGCACACACACATGTACGCACGTGTACACACACGTACACACGCGCGACAGCCACACACGAACATACGCACAAACGCACACACATACACGCACATGCGCATGCGCACGCACCCACACAAACTCACACACGCACAAAGATGTGTAAATGAATTAAAATTAAAAACAATTACACTAATTGTGTTTATAAAGACTTTTAAACCATGTTTATTTGACTTAAGAACATTAATTAAATTATAATTTCTATCACTATTGGTTTTAAAATGTCATTAGTGTATTTATTTCAATATAATGCGGTCTTATCCAATTTTACCAACAAAAAAACAAGTCGAATATGGACTAGTAGATTCACACTCTTTGTCATAAGAGATATAACAACATTTTTATGGATCATTTTGAAAAATGACAAACTACTTTTTCTTTTGAATTTTAGCAAATAGTATTTTTTGCACGTGCACGGTATTTTATAAAATACCAAAATATCCACATTCTTCAACTGTAATTATTTTGTTTCTACGTTGTAATTAATTTATGTTGTGTATTTATCAGCTTTTAATTATTTTTTACTTGAAAAAGATACATCAATCCATATTGCCACATCAATCCATACCAAAACGTTCCTAAGAAAGGATCATCTCACCCATAACTTTAAATTCTTCAAACACAATGCAATTAACTTAAAGCAGAACAAAACAAAACAAGAAATCTAACCAACAATAACAAAAAAATAAACCTTAAGCCTTGATCCTTGCAGTCCATTGGGAGGTTCAGAACGGGACATGATCGAGAACAATCGATTCCGAGCTGCAGGTTTCGACATCGACAAAGAATTTCCAAGTAAATGAAAATTTTGGAAATGGGTAGTGAAGAAAAATAAGGTTGAGAGGATTTTGTTTGGTGAGTGGGAAAAACTCTAGCCAGTGGAAAGAGAATGGAAGAAATGGGGTTTAGTTTACACAGATTTTTCTTAATGATTGTTGGAAGAACAAAGAGATTGTGAGAAGGTTTAACGGCAACGACAATGGCAGAATGTTAAATCCCCGAAAAGACTAAATGGCCAATTGAGAGGAAGAAGGAAGAAAGAAATTCTCTTTCAAGCTAGGGAAAAGACAGAGGAATGGGAATTGAATTGTACGTTTGGTATGGCTATATGCAATTTTCTTGCTTCTTTATGGATATGTTGTACAAAGAGTAGAACGATGACATGGTTCACTTTGTTTCTCTCTTTACAAAGTAACCAATGACTTAAAAGAAAGACATTGAACAACAAATGACCAATAGAAAACAATATACTCAAGAAACAATAAAAAAAATGCAGAAATTAAAAATGAAATTGGAAGTAGGAAAAAAATGGAAGGAAGAAAAATACCCCAAAAGTTCTAAATGCAATATGATCATAACAAACATGTCTCACTGTGAACAAATCGAACAAGCTCTATAACGAATTTTGTAGTGGGATTCCGACTCATAGAAGCCGGCTCCAGGCTTGCACAACGAATGACCAATACAAAATAAGATCCAGTAAAAAGAAAGGCCCAACTAAAGTGAAATTAGAAGACACACACGTCCTATATTAAGGTAGAGTCAAGGTAATTTAGAAAAATTCATTACCGGACAACTACCTCAAAATTACCCGAACTTATAAACTATACAATTATTTTTTCCTGATGTTCCAAAACACTTGCCAACTGAAATTTTCTTTTGACAAATATGCAATGGGTTTCTTGAAATTGAATGCTCAATCCAGAAATTGAAAATGAAATTGGAAGTAGAAAAAAAATGGAAGGAAGAAAAATACCCCAACAGTTATAAATGCAATGTGAACATAACAAGTTGTATCATCATGAACAAATTGAACAATCCCCAAAACAGATTTTGCAATGGGATTCTGACTCCAACAAATTGCATCCATGTTGACCAAAACTTTCCGAACAAAGGATTCAGCTTCCCATCAACATGCATCACAAACCTATAACTTTAAATTCTTCAAAAACAATGGAATTAAATCAAGGCAGAAAAAAACACAACAAGAATTCTAACCAACGATAACAAAAAAATCCACCTTAACCCTTAATCATTGTCGTCCAATGGGAGGTTCAACATTGGACATGATTGAGAACTATTGGTTCCCAGCCGCAAGTTTCGGCATCGACAAAGATTCTCCGAGGGAAATGAAGATTTTGGAAATTGGTAGTGAAGAAAAATAAGGTTGAAAGAATTTTGTTTGGGGAGTTGACAAAATTGTAAACCGAACCCCATGTGTTTCATTTTTCTCCTCATCGGCCAGAATTTTGTCAACTCCCCAAACAAAATCCTAGCCAATGAGGAGAAAAATGAAACACATGGGGTTCGGTTTACAATGATTTTTCTTAATGATTGTTGGAAGAACAAAGAGATTTAAGGGTAACAAAAAGAATGGAAGAATGTTAAATCCCAAAAGACTAAATGGCCAATTGAATGCTTAAGGAAGTTTGATTTGCCTGTTTTAGCAGTTTTTTGCTTTTTTATGTAAATGTTGTAGAAAGAGTAGAACAAGGACATAATTCACTTTTTTTTCTCTTTACAAAGTAACCAATGACTTAAAAGAAAGACATTGCACACTAAATGCCCATTAGAAAACAATATACATCGAAAAGAATAAAAAATATGCAAAAATTCAAAATGAAAGTGCAAGCAGAACAAAACGGACTTGATTCACCATGAACAGATAGAACAAGCTCCAAAACGGATTTTGAGTAGAATTTCGTCTCAGATTTGCAGTCTCCAGGTTTTCCAAAACGTTCCTAAGAAAGAATCAGCACAACCCACAACTTTAAATTCTTCAAAAACAATGAAATTAACTCAAAGCAGAAAAAAAAGAGACAAAAACTCTAACCAACGATAACAAAAAAATAAACCTTAACCTTTGATCCTTGCAATCCATTTGGGGTTCAGCACTGGACTTGATCGAGAACAATCAGCTCCCAGCCGCAGGTTTCTGCATGGACGATGATTTTTCGAGGAGGGAAATCAAATTTTTGGAAATGGGTAGTAAAGAAAAATAAGGTTGAAAAGATTTTGTTTGGAGAGTGGGCAAAATTCTAGCTGGTGAGGAGAAAAGAAAAGACATGGGGTTCAGATTCGAGGGATTTTTCTTAATGATTGTTGGAAGAACAAAGAGATTGTGAGGAGATTTAAGGGTATCGCCACGAATGGCAAAATGTTAAATCACAAAAGACTATTGTTTTCTTGCTTCTTTATGGAAATGTTGTAGAAAGAGTAGAACGATGACATGGTTCACTTTGTTTCTCTACGTACAAAATAACCATTGACTTAAATCAAAGACATTGCACCACAAATGACCATTAGAAAACAATATACAATAGAAAGTATAAAAAATATGCAGAAATTGAAAATGAAATTGGAAGTAGAAAAAAAAAATGGAAGGAAGAAAAATACCCCCAAAGTTCCAAGTGCAATATGATCATAACCAATTTGTATCACCATGAAAAGATCGAACAAGCTCCAAAATGGATTTTACAGTGCGATTCCAACTCACATAAGCAGTCTCTAGGAATGCCAAACCGTTTCTAAGAAAGGATCATCACAACCCATAACTTTAAATTCTTCAAAACAATGCAATGAAATCAGAGCAGAAAAAAACAGAACAACTCTAACCAACGATAACTGCAAAATAAACCTTATGGAAATGTTATAGAAAGACTAGAACGATGACATGGTTCACTTTGTTTTTCTATTTACAAAATAACCAATGATTTAAAGGAAAGAATTTGCACCACAAACGACCATTAGAAAGCAATATACATAAAAAAGAATAAAAAATACGCAGAAATTGAAAATGAAAGTGAAAGTAGAAAACAAACTGAAGGAAGAAAAATACTCCAAAAGTTACAAATGCATTACGATTCGGAAAAATTTGTATCAACATGAACTGATCGAATAAGCTCCAAAATGGGTTTTGCAGTGGAGAGTGGGAAAAATTCTCGCCGGTGGGAAGAGAAGGGAAGACATGGGGTTCAGTTTACACAGATTTTTCTTAATGATTGTTGGAAGAACAAAGAGATTGTGAGGAGATTTAAGGGCAACGACAACAATGACAGAATGTTAAATCTCGAAAGACTAAATGGCCAATTGAGTCTTTAAGCCAGTTCGATCTGCCTGTTAGCTGGTTTCTTGCTTCTTTATGGAAATGGGGTAGAAAGAGTAGAATGATGATATAGTTAACTTTGTTTTTCTCTTTACAAAGTAGCCAATGACTTAAAAGAAAGACATTGCACAACTTGTGACCATTAGAAAATAATATACATAAGAAAGAATAAAAAATAAGCAGAAATTGAAAATGAAATTGGAAGTAGAAAAGAAATGGAAGAAAAATACCCCAAAACTTCAAAATGCCATAACAAATTTGTATCATCATGAACAGATCGACCAAACTCCAAAACAGATTTTGCAGTGGGCTTCCGACTCAAATAAACAGCCTCCATGCTCACCAAAACGTTCCTAAGAAAGGATTCAGCTCCCTACCAACATGCATCACATCCCATAACTTTAATTTCTTCAGAAACAACGTAGTTAACTGAAGGTAAAAAAATCAGAACAAGAACACTAACCAACTTCTTAGGAATCAGCTCCCTACTACCTCCGAATGCGTCGGGTTCGTTCAGGATCAAAAGTTGCGTAGGGAAATCTTCACTCTTGGCTGAAGCAACAATAGCATGTAGAAAGTAGAAGAGTAAAGCTGGTTAGATCAGAATGCATCGGGTTCCTTCGGTATCAGAATTTGCGTAGGAAACTCTTCCCTCTTGGTTGAAGCAACAATTTCCAATAGAAAGTAGAAGAGTTAAACCAGTTAGATAAGAATGCGTCGGGTTCCTTCAGAATCAATACTTGCGTAGGAAACTCTTAACTCTTGGAGGAAGCAAAAATAACATGTAGAAACTCAAAAAGTTAAGTCGGTTAGGTCAAAATGCGTTGAGTTCCTTCGGAATCAGAATTTTCGTAAGGAACTCTTCACTCTTGGTCGAAGTAGGAATAGCCCGTTGGAAATAGATGAGTTAACACTTCAAAAATACTTCCTATAAAAAGTTATTATATATAGGGACAATCTTCCTTTGTGTTTGGACTGCACCCATGCATTTATAGCACAGGAGCATTCCTTTAGATCACATCGTATCCTTTAGAGATCGCAGTTTGCTACCTTGATTTTCAACTTTTGTCGAGCCCTTTAGAGTTAGTTTGGTTTGAAATAGAGATTGTTGTCTTATGCGATCAAGGTTGTGAAATATCTCACTATATTTTTTTTAATGGAACATTTGATTAGAGAGTAAGGGTTTTGAGAGGTCTTGGGAGGAGATTGAGACCATTGCTGGTTTAAGGCATTTGTTAGTTAAAAACATTACTTTATCCCGTATATCTAAGACAAGCCAAGCTTATTTTCTTCTTAAAACATACTATAATTAGTCAAACAAAAAAATGTTAATAGTCAAATACATTTTTTATTTGACAATTAATTGTGTTAATTACAACAATAACTATAAAAATTGGTTATCATCCTGTTTTGTTTAAAAATCAAATCAAGAGTTTAACTAAATGGAATGCACTACAATGATGATTCTGCTATTATCAGTAATACACAAACCTTGCATATTGAGTGATGAGGATCTCGAAGATTGACCAGTAGATTATCACTTTCAAAATCAAAGTGCACAATATTCTTTCTGTGCAGGTGTTCCATTCTAAAAGCCGCATCCATAGCAATCAAGAGGCGCTTCCACTTTTCAAGACTCCTGCATCAATTGTATTTATGCTTAATCTAAGGGTGAAGATACATTATACTGCAACTAACTTCTAACAAATTAAATTAAACGTATGAAAAATGAGAACAATTGTTACTTTTCATTCTTCAACAAAGCATTTTTGAGCGAACCATTGGCCATATATTCTGTTACTGTGGCCACAGATCTCCCAGGCCCATCAAGCACGACACCATAAAAAGTACCACATTTGGGTGGTGCAAATCAGCAAACTTAATTGCTTCATTCTAAAAATCTTCTCACTGGTACAATATAAAACAACAAAAAGGACTTGAGTCAAGGAACAAAAAGAAAAATACACGAATAACAAAAGAAAAGAAAAGCCAGTTGCTTAAAATGAACAACCTTGCGATCTTGTTTAGAAGGTTTCCCAGCAAAACACCTCTCATTGATTCGTTTTATAGCAACATCAGTCCCCTCCATTTTCCATGGTAAAAAGTGCCAAAGGTGCCGGACCCCAATTCTCTTAATTCTTCAAGGTCACTATTCTTTATTACCCGAAGGAAAGAAGAAAAAGAAAAAAAAAAGATGTTCGGATGGACAATTTAAACATAAAGTGCAACCTTAAGGTTAAAAATGGAAAACTAAGTATTACCTGCAAGCGGCCAAGGCCTTTTGACATTGGAAAACCAGGATTTGCTTTACCTAAAAGTCTTGTCCTGCCATCGTGGGCAAACATGAAACAAGAATAATTATGGCAAAAAACGTGACATATTCCCGTTGAATAGCCAAATGAATGATGTGTATGTTGCATCTTGTTTTGGAGAATGTTCAGCATTGTATTGGTGTCTTATTTACACTTTGTATAAATCAGTCAGATGTCTTGAATGGTGCTTTTGCATTGCTTTGTTTGCATTCCACTCTCAGATAATGGAAGACAATAAAAATAATCCTCTTGTTTTACTTGTGTTTTAGTATGCTTCCTTTTATCCATTGTTTGGAACTTTCCTTCAAATGGTTGAGCTTCTGGTGTCAAAGTACCATCACATTTGTTGTAATTTATTGAGCTCTTTAGTTATTTTATTACTCTAGTTGAATGGCATAACTTTCGTTTAAATATACATTCAAATCTAATCTTACTTTAACCACTAGTATATGTATGTATACGTGTAAACAAAATCTTGTAATATTGTGTTATCTTATTAACTATGTTGTGAAGTTTATGTAACATTTCACTTGATTGTACTTTTTTTTAAAATAGGACATTTTTTTCATAATTTTTCAAACACAACTAATATCTACTTGGACTCCTTGTACTCCTTGTAAATGGAGTGTATTCTTGATTAACTTAAACACTTAAATTTTTTTACCACACATATCAATTACTAAAATTTCATAATATCAAAATTCAACATATCCATAAGTTAAAAAACATATTTTGTAATAATACTCGAAATTTGGGATGGGTAGTCTGGGTTGTTAGTGTTGTCAGTGTTAGAATACCCCTAGTGGTTTGTGTCAAAAAAGTCTCCTTTTAAAAGTTGAAAGATGCCCTTAAACTTTCGAAAACGGTTCAAAAATACCATTGTCTTTGGTTTTAGATGAAAGTCGCTAAAGTTTTGTTTAAAAAATAATCATCAACTATTGAAAAGTTCTGTTTAAAAAATATTGATGAATTATTGAAAGTTCCATAAATATCCTTTTAAGCTTAAAAAAAATTCAAAAAAATGTTCATCAATCCAATTCATACACCTATTTCTTTACACTTATAATAAAAAGCCCATAGAAAGTAGAGAACTTTTCACTCTTGCCTGAAGCTACAATAGCCCGTAGAAAGTAGGAGAGTTAAGCTTGTTAGGTTAGAATGCGTCGGGTTCGTTTGGGATCAAAACTTGCATCAGAACTCTTCACTCACGGTCGAAGCTACAATAGCTGGTAGAAAGTAGGAGAGGTAAGCCTATTAAGTCATAATGCATTGGGTTCTTTCAGGATCAAACTTTCGTAGGAAACTCTTCACTCTCGACCGAAGCCACAATAACTTGTAGAAAGTAGGAAAGATAAGTTGGTCAGGTCAAAATGCGTCGGGTTCCTTCCGTATTAGTATTTGCGTAGGGAACTCTTCACTCTTGGTGAAAGCAACAATTTCCTGTAGAAAGAAGGTGAGTTGAAGCGATTAGATCATAATGCGATGGGTTCCTTCGGGATCAATACTTGCGTAGGGAACTCTTAACTCTTGGTGGAAGCAAAAATAGCCCGTAGAAAGTCGAAGATTTAAGCCAATTAGTTTAGAATGTGTCGAGTTCCTTCGGGTTCAAAATTTTCGTAGGGAACTCTTCACTCTTGGTCGAAGCAACAATGGCCGGTTGAAAGTAGAAGAGTTAAGCCAGTTAGGTCAGAATGCATGTTTGGTTCTTTAGATATCCGAACTTGCACAGGGAAATCTTCACTCATGGTCGAAGCAACAATAACCTGTAGAAAGTAGGAGAGTTAAGCTGGTTAGGTCAGAATGTGTTTTCTTTGGGATCAGAACTTGTGTCGGGAACTCTTCACTCTCGATTGAAGCCACAATAGCTCGTAGAAAGTAACCGGTTAGGTTAAAATGCATTTCTTTGGGATCATAACTTCTTCGACAACTCTTCACTCTCGGCCGAAGCCACAATAGCCCGTAGAAAGTACGGGAGTTAAGCCATTTATGTTAGAATGCATCGGGTTCCTCGAGAATCAGAACTTGCGTAGGAAACTCTTAACTCTTAGTCAAAGCAACAATAACGCATAGAAAGTCGGGGAGTTAAGCCGGTTAGGTCGGTATGCATCGGTTTCTTCGGAATCAAAATTTGCTTAGGGAACTCTTCACTTTTGGCTGAAGCAACAATAGCCCGTAGAAAGTAGGAGAGTTAAGCTGGTTAGGTCGGAATGCGTCGGGTTCACTTCGTATCAAAATTTTCGTAGGGAACTCTTCCCTCCTGGCCAAAGAAATAATTTCATATAGAAAGTAGGAGAGTTAAAGCGGTTAGATCAGAATGTGTCGGGTTCCTTCGGGATCCATACTTGCGTAAGGAACCCTTAACTCTTGGCTGAAGCAAAAAGAGCCTGTACAAAGTCGGATAGTTAAGCCAATTAGGTCAGAAATGCGTCGATTTCCTTCAGGATCAAAATTTTCGTAGGGAACTCTTCACTCTTGGTTGAAGCTTCAATAACCCGTTGGAAGTAAAAGAGTTAAGCCAGTTAGGTGAGAATGCGTTTAGATCTTTCAATATAAGAACTTGCGTAGGGAAATCTTCACTTATGGTCGACGCAACAATAGCCCGTAGGAAGTAGGAGAATTAACTCGGATAGGTCAGACTGCATCGAGTTCCTTTGGGATCAGAACTTGTGTCAGGAACTCTTCACTCTCAGTTGAAGCCACAATAGCCCATAGAAAGTAGGAGAGTTAAGCCGAATATGTTAAAATGCATCGGGTTCCTTCCTGACCAGAAATTTCATGGAACTCTTCACTCTCGGCTAAAGCCACAATAGCCTGTAGAAAGTAGGAGAGTTAAGCCAGTTAGGTCAAAATGCATTTGGTTCCTTCGATATTAGAACTTGCATAGGGAACTCTTAACTCTTGGTCGAAGCAACAATAGCCCATAAAAAGGTTGAGAGTTAAGCCGGTTAGGTCGGAATGCGTCGGGTTCCTTCAGGATCAAAATTTGCGTAGGGAATGCTTTCTTGGCCGAAGCAACAATAACTTGTAGAAAGTAGGAGAGTTAAGCTGGTTAGGTCAAAATGTGTCAGGTTCCTTCAATATCAGAATTTCCATAGGGAACTCTTCCCTCTTGGCCGAAGCAATACTATAGAAAGTAGGAGAGTTAAAGTGGTTAAATCATAATTCATTGGGTTCCATCGGGACCAATACTTTCGTAGGGAACTCTTAACTCTTGGTGGAAGCAAAAATAGCCTGTAGAAAGTAAGAGAATTAAGACGGTTAGGTCAGAATGCATCGAGTTCCTTTGAAATCAGAATTTTCGTAGGGAACTCTTTACTATTGGCCGAAGCAACAATAGCTCGTTGGAAGTAGAAAAGTTAAGCCAGTTGGGTCAGAATGCATTTGGTTCTTTCGATATCAGAACTTGCATAGGAAAATCTTCACTCATGGTGAAAGCAATAATAGCTCGTAGAAAGTAATAGAGTTAAGCTGGTTAGGTTAGAATGCATCGAGTTCCTTTGGTATCATAACTTGTGTCAGGAACTCTTCCCTCTTAGCTGAAGCCACAATAGCCCATAGAAAGTATGAGAGCTAAGCAAAATAGGTTAAAATGCGTCGGGTTCCTTCCAGATCAGAACTTGTGTTGGGAACTTTTCACCCTCGGTTGAAGCCACAATAGACCATAGAAAGTAGGAGAGTTAAGCCGAATAGGTTAAAATGCATCTAGTTCCCTCGAGATCAGTACTTTCATCAACAACTCTTCACTCTCGACTAAACCCACAATAGCCCGTAGAAAGTAGGAGAGTTAAATCGGTTAGGTCAGAATGCGTCGGGTTCCTTTAGGATCAGAACTTGCTTAGAGAACTCTTCACTCTTGGTCGAAGCCACAATAGCCCGTAGAAAGTAGGGGAGTTAAGACGGTTGGGTCAGAATGCATCGGGTTCCTTCAGAATAAGAACTTGCATATAGAACTCTTAACTCTTGGTCGAGGCAACAATAGGTCGTTGGAAGTAGAAGAGTTAAGCTAGTTCGGTCAAAATGCATTCGGTTCTTTCGATATTAGAACTTGCGTAGGAAAATCTTCACTCATGGTCGAAGCAACAATAGCCCATAAAAAGTAGAAGAGTTAAGCATATTAGGTCAGAATGTATAGAGTTCCTTTGAGATCAGAACTTGTGTCCGGAACTCTTCACTCACGGCCGAAGCCACAATAGCCCATAAAAAGTAAGAGAGTTAAGCCGATCAGGTTAGAATGCGTCTGGTTCCTTCGTGATCAGAACTTGTTGGTGAACTCTTCACTCTCGACCAAGCAACAATAGCCTGTAGAATGTAGGAGAATTAAGTCGGATAGCTCAGAGTGCGTAGGGTTCCGTCCGGATCAAAACTTTCATAATGAAATCTTCACTTATGGTCGAAGCAACAATAACATGTAGAAAGTAGGAGAGTTAAGCCGATTAGGTTAGAATGCGTCGAGTTGCTTTGGGATTAGAACTTGTGTGAGGAACTCTTCACTCTCGGCCGAAGCCACAATAGCCCGTAGAAAGTAAAAGAGTTAAGCTGGTTTGATTAAAATGAATCGGGTTCTTTTAGAATCAGAACTTGTTCGTGAACTCTTCACTCTCGGCTGAACCTACAGTAGCCCGTAAAATGTAGGAGAGTTAAGCCGAAAAGCTCAAAGTGTGTCAGGTTCCTTCCGAATCAGAACTTTTATCGGGAACTCTTCACTCTCGGCTAAAGCCACAATACCCCATAGAAAGTACGAGAGTTAAGTCGGTTAGGCAAAAATGCATCGGGTTCCTTCGTGATCAAAACTAGCATAGAGAACTTTTCACTCTTTGGTCGCCCGTAGCATGTAGGAGAGTTAAGCTGGTTAGTTCAGAATGTGTTGGGTTCCTTCGAGATCAGAACTTGTGTGGAGAACTCTTCAATCTTTGTCGAAGCCATAATAACCCATAGAAAGTAGGAGAGTTAAATCGATTAGGTCAGAGTGCATCGGGTTCCTTCGAGACATGAACGTGCATTAGGTACTCTTCACTCTTGGATGAAGCAATAACAGCCCATAGAAAGTTAGAGAGATAAGTTGATTAGGTCGCAATGCATCGGGTTCCTACGGGATCAAAACTTGCGTAGGGAACTTTTCACTTTTGGTTGTAGTAACTATAGCCGGTAGAAAGTAGGAGAGTTAAGCGGGTTAGGTCAAAATCCATCGGGTTCCTTTGAGTTCAGAACTTGCGTAAAGAACTTTTCACTTCGCCGAAGCCACAATAGGCCGTAGAAAGTAGGAAAGTCAAGCCGGTTAGGTCAGAATGCATCGGGTTCCTAAATTGCATAAGGAACTCTTCACTCTTGGTTGAAGCAACAATAGCCTGTAGAAAGTTGGATAGTTAAGCTAGTTAGGTCAGAATACGTCAGGTTCCTTCAGAATCAAAGCTTGCGTAGAGAACTCTTCACTCTTGGCTGAAGCAACAATAACCGGTAGAAAGTAGGAGAGTTAAGCTGGTTAGGTTGGAATGTATCAAGTTCTTTACGTATCAGAATTCACATAGGGAACTTTTTACTCTTGGCCAAAGCATCAATTTCTGTAGAAAGTAGGAGAGTTAAAGTGGTTAGGTCAGAATGCGTCGGGTTCCTTCGGGATCGATAGTTGTATAGGTAACTCTTCACTCTTGGCCGAAGCAACAATAGCTAGTTGAAAGTAGAAGAGTTAAGCCAATTAGGTCAGAATGCGTTGGGTTCCTTCGATATCAGAACTTGCGTAGGAAAATATTCACTCACGGCCGAAGCAACAATAGCCTGTAGAATGTAGGAGAGTTAAGCCGATTAGGTCAAAATTCGTTGGGTTCTACGGTATTCAACTTTTCCTTCCTTACACTTCTTTTTTTCTTGTTCATTTTATTGATATAATTTTTACCACAACTCATCAGATAGGAATTGATAACCATTTTCTTTTTTAGAACTGTTTTCTTTTTATTTTAAAAATTAAACATATATACAATGCTTGCACTTTTAAGATTAGTGGCGATTTAAGAAGAATGATGATGGTTCATTCGTGACTTTCATTTGTGGTTCTAGGCCTCTAAAATTTTTTCAATTACAATACTATGACGTCAAATAACTGTCGCGAAAAGTATTATCCGAAAAGTTTCGCCTTTTCCCGCGCGTTTTTTTTCCTTTTGTGATAATTTTTTTTCCTCCCTCCATTTTGTGATATAAACAACTGTCGTAGTAGATAATTTTTGTTGTAGTGTTACTACATTTGGAACTTGACAAAAACCTGTTTGCTAGATGATCCCTTATATGACTCAATTTCTTTTTCCTAGTGTTTTTATTCACTTATAAAGTCATTTCAAACACAATACTATACATTTGATTTGTGAACTTTAGTCACTATGGTTTCTTTACCTATGCATTGCCAAATCAAGCACTATACCATAAAACTTCTAGGACTAACTTATGAATTGATCAATTAAAATGACATGATTTGCACTATAGACGCCTTTTGCACACCACTTAGGTTGGTTTAGCACTATAGTTCTTGTCTTATTTACCATTTTTGGTCGTTAATTCCTTCTTTGTTTTTCAATTTTTGGTAGTTTATGAGTTAAGAAAGCTCACACTTAAGCATTGTTTGATAGTCTTTACAGCCTAAGCACCTCTTGGACACTACATAGGTTGGTTGGCACTATAGTTGATGCACTTGCACACTTGGTTTCCATTTAAGGTCCTTAAGTCCTTTTTGGTCACTTTTTGGTAGGTTATGTGTTGGAAATTGATAAGAAACCCCTAGGCATTGGATCTAAGAATCATGTTAAACAACAAGACTCAAAGAACACAACCCCACTAGCCGCAAAACCAATTTGATTTCAACCCCTAAGATAGGCTACATACAAATTGCTTAGATGATCTAAGAAACCAAGGATCGAACAAAATTAGAAACTCCCATCAATCCTTAATCTTCAAAACACTCCACAAGTAAGGTAGATCAATTCTCACTTGAATGCTTCAAATGTTTGTGCATTCTATCACAACAGACAAGAACAAAATTCTACATTCTAGAATTTTCAGATTTCTTTCATCCCAAATTCTTCTTTTTAAATGTGGAAAAATTACAACCCTATTTATACTAATTAAAATATGAAATGAAAGGTCAAAACATTTAATTTGATAACCTTTCAACTAACATAATAACTAAAAACACATAAACATTATTTCTTAAACATTTAAATTTATGACTTTTGAGTTGCCCAAAATAACTCTTCAACTTCCAAGCATTGCATCTACTCAACTTCTTCATTTGATTCAATCATGATTTCTTGATCCATATCAGGAATGCTCACAGTTAAACATTCTTGGTTTGTCTTTAAACCTTAGGCACCTTTTGGACACTACTTGGGTTGGTCTGGCACTATAGTTGTTGCTTTTGTGCACTTATTTTCATTTTGGGTCGTTAAGTCCTTTTTTCTGACATTTTGGTAGATTTTGAGTTGAGAAAGCTCACACTTAAGCATTCTTTGGTTGTGTTTATATAATAGGCACGTTTTTTAAACTACTTAGGTTTGTTTGGCACTATAATTATTGCACATGCGCACTTGGTTGCCATTTCGGGTCGTTAAGTTATTTTTTCAGATATTTTGGTAGGATATGAGTCGACAAAGCTCACACTTACAAGTTCTTGGGTTGCATTTACAGCTTAGGCACTTTTTGGACACTACTTAGGTATGTTTCGCACTATAGTTGTTTCACTTAGGCACTTGGTTGCCAATTGGGGTCGTTAAGTCTTTTTTTTTTTACATTTTTGTTTGTTATGAGTCGAGAAAGCTCACACTTAAATATTATTTGGTTGCGTTTATAGCTTACGCAACTTTTGGATACTACTTAGGTATGTTTGACATTTTATTTGTTGCTCTTGGGCACATGCTTGCCATTTCGAGTCGTTAAATCATTTTTTCTGACTTATCGGTAGGTTATGAGTCGGGAAAGCTCACACTTAAGCATTCTTTGGTTGTCTTTAAACCTTAGTCACCTTTTAGACACTAATTAGGTTGTTTTAACAGCATATTTGTTTAACTTACGCACTTGGTTGAAATTTTTGTTCATCAAGTCCTTTTTTGTGATTTTTTGGTAGCTTATGAGTTAAGAAAGCTCACACTTAAGCATTCAATGGTTGCCTTTACAACTTAACACCGTTTGGATAGTAGTTAGGTTGGTTTGACACTATAGTTATTGAATTTGGGCACTTGGTTGCCATTTCGGGTTGTTAAGTCATTTTTTTCTCATTTTTTCGTAGCTTATGAGTTGGAAAAGCTCACAGTTAAGCATTGTTTGGTTGATTTTAAGCCTTATGCACCTTTTGGACACTAGTTAGGTTAGTTTGGCACTATATTTGTTGCACTTGGTTGCAATTCGAGTCGTTAAGTCCTTTTTTCTAACATTTTGGTAGGTTATAAGTAGAGAAAGTTCACACTGAAGCATTCTTTGATTGCATTTACAACGTAGGCACCTTTTGGACACTACCTAGGTTGGTTTGGCATTATAGCTGTTGCACTTGGACACTTGATTTCCACTTCAGGTCGTTAAGTCCTTTTTCTCACATTTTTTAAAGTTATGATTTGGAAAATCTCACACTTAAGCATTTTTTTTGCTGTCTTTAAACCTTAGGAACCTTTTGGACATTAATAAGGTTTCTTTGGCACCATAGTTGTTGCACTTTGGCACTTGGTTGCAATTTCGGGTTGTTAAGTCCTTTTTTCTAACTTTTGTTAGGTTATGAGTCGGGAAAGCTAACACTTAAGCATTCTTTTGTTTCCTTTACAGCTTACGCACCTTGGTTTGGCACTATAGTTGTTGTACCTTGGCATTTGGTTGTCATTCCGGGTTGTTAAATTCTTTTTTCTAACTTTTTAGTTGGTTATGAGTCTAGAAAGCTCACATTTAAGCATTCTTTGGTTTTCTTTAAAGCTTAGGCACCTTTTGGACACTACTTAGGTTTATTTGGCACTATAGTAGTTGCATTTGGGCACTTGGTTGCGATTTTAGGTTGTTCAGACCTTTTTTTCTCACTTTTTGGTAGCTTATGCATTGGAAAAGCTCACAGTTAAGCATCGTTTGGTTGTCTTTAAATCTTAGGCACATTTTGGACACTAGTTAGGTTTGTTTGGCACTATAGTGTTGCATCTGGACACTTGGATGCAATTTGTGTCGTTAAGTCCTTTTTTCTAATATTTGAGTAGGTTATGAGTAGAGAAAGCTAACACTTAAACATTCTTTGTGTTGGAATTTATGTCCTAAAACAGAACAAGAATTCTAACCAACGATAACAAAAAAATCCACCTTAACCCTTGATCCATGCCGTCCATTGGGAGGTACAGCACTGGACATGATTGAGAACTATCGGTTCCCAGCCGCAAGTTTCGACATCGACAAAGATTTTCCAAGGGAAATGAAAATTTTGGAAATGGGTAGTGAAGAAAAATAAGGTTGAAAGGATTTTGTTTGGAGAGTGGACAAAATTATGACCGATGTGGAGAAAACGGAACATATGGGGTTCGGTTTATAGGGATTTTTCTTAAGGATTGTTGGAATAAAAAAGAGATTGTGAGGAGATTTAAGGGCAACGACAAGAATGGCAGAATGTTAAATCCCAAAAGACTAAATGGCCAATTGAATGTTTAAGTTGATTGATTTGCCTGTTAGCTGTTTTCTTGCTTCTTTACGGAAATAGGGTAGAAAGAGTAGAACGATGACATAGTTCACTTTGTTTTTCTCTTTACAAAGTTGCCAATGACTTAAAAGAAAGACATTGCACAACAAGACCATTAGAAAATAATATACGTAAGAAAGAATACAACGTAAGCAGAAAAGAAATGGAAGAAAAATACCCCAAAACTTCAAAATGCAATATGATCATAACAAATTTGTATCATCATGAACAGATCGAACAAACTCCAAAACAGATTTTGCAGTGGGCTTCCGACTCAAATAAACAGCCTCCATGCTTGCCAAATTCCTAAAGGCAGCGCAATTAAGCAGTAACCATCAATTCAAAACAACAGGAAAGACAGAAAGAGTTGCAATGCGTTAGTTTACTGTTTCAGATCGCTTTAGAAGGGGACCCTGCAACAAATTCCGACCAGACCCAGAGGCCAGCTGCCGCTTGATCTTCTCCAAACTGTCCCCGGCATCTTCCGCTCTCTCCACCAACAACAATCATAAATTAGAAACATGTTGAGCCAACAAAGATACACACCAGCAAACTTTTGAACATAGGACCCTCTTAAACTACTCACTTTTGAACATAGGACTTCCCCAACTATCTACTCACTTCTGAACATACAACCTTGATAGAACACTTATGTACTGTTTCTATTATATTGATATTTGAGACTTAAAGATGCAATAGAAAGAAAATTACAGAGAAATTACAAACAACAAGCAAAGAAACCCTCCTAATCCAAAACAGAAATAAACACAATTCAAAATACTACAATTAAAACCAGAACAATTCTGGCAGGCCCTTCCTTTTACTAAAAACTGCCTGCCCTTTCCCATCTCCCTCTCATCCATTTAACTTCCTGTTTTAGATAACTGTCATCCTTTTGAATAAGTAACTGTGTTGATTACTAACGTGCCTTACTTTCCTTTCTTCTATTATAAGTAAAATAACAATGGTGGTCTAACAGACCTCCTAAACTATCCACTCTAGAGCATGTTAAATCACCAATTCATCCAAAAACTAATGACGTAAATGTAATATTATATCTTCAACGTAAATGTAAATGTAAACTAATGACCCTACAAGTGATTTTGAAACTAAGACATTGAAGCAGTCTGTTAGGAAGGGTGATGGAACCAGCAAGAGTGGGGGGAGTTCTTTAAAACAATCAGAGGTCAAGAGAAAGAAGGGATAAGCTAAATCTATTTCTGGAAAAAACGTGAAAAGATTGTCAGGTGATGATTGAGAGTGAAAAGGTGTATTCCCGTAGAGACAAGAATAGGAAGAAGAAAGAATGATTGAGAGTTAGTTGATATTTTTCTATTTGTGTGGGCCCTTAGGAATGTGTTTGTTAGAGTGGGGCCAAGTATTTTGTTATTTCTCTAAGCAATTACTTAAGTTTCTTGAGTGGGAGGGTATGGGTATCTTGATTTTGGTATAGACTCTCATTAGAGAAGTGTGTAGAGATTGGGGAGCTCTCAAATCCTCCCCCACAGTTGATAAATAAAATTTTGGCTAAAGCCTTGACAAAAGCTAATGTAGAACATCCCCCTTCTTTATGTTTCTTGAGTTTTATCCTAGAGGAGGTGTTTGAATTACCATTTTTATAGTTTAGGATTAGTTATTTGAATTAACAATTTTGTATCTTGAGTTAGTTATAAGTAAACTAACTCAACCCCAAGTTAGTTTAACAACTCTTGTAATCTCCAGCCTATAAAAAGGCTTCTCATTTTCATTAATAAATGATAAAAAAAGGCATTATACATAAAGATTTCCTAGCTTTGCAATTACAGCATCAAAAGCAATGTACAGTTCAGATGAGACTTTATTCCAGTATAGAGTAGCTCTGTAATTGCAGATCAAGAAAGTGAATGTAGCATGGAAATCCCAAATTCAACATTTGGAAGGTAGCAATTGACAATCTCATTAGTAGGCAGTGCACCCATAATAAAATGTAAGATTTTTAGAACCCTAAAAATTCAAGTAACTTGCAACTAGTCATTGTCATGACCATCAATACTACGATTAGTGGATCAGCACAAAATACAAAACATTAAGACAGTAAATCTTTAAAAACCTTACTTCTGTTTTAACTTGCTCAAGAAGAATGTTGCAAAAAGTATATGAACAAGAATTCCTTCAAACATGACCTACAGGAAGAAGGGTAAAACAACAACATCCTGTCAAAAATCATTTAATGTGATTGAGATCTTTTAGCATGACTGCTTGAGAACTTTTAGCACAACCGGGCAGCAACTTCAATAACAGAAAAACATGCATAATGTAGGAAGACAGCAGATTTCAAATTATGACATTGTATTTATGAATGTCAAGCGATACATTAATGTTCCAAAATTCAACCAAAGTATGGGGTGAAAGATATATAAGAATCTTCCATGATAAGGCCAAGACCAGGATATCCTTATACAAAAAAAGAAAAAACACTAGTCAACCAAAGTAAATTCCATGTATGATTGGGAATTATGGCCATACCTTTGCCAAAAGAACTTCGAGGAAATGGAAAAACTGGAGATGTTGCTCATGTATCATTCCCGAACCAGGATTGGGGTAGAGCAAATGATAGACCTCCCATAATAAAGGTGTATTCCCGTAGAGACAAGAATAGGAAGAAGAAAGAATGATTGAGAGTTAGTTGGTATTTTTCTATTTGTGTGGGCCCTTAGGAATGTGTTTGTTAGAGTGGGGCCAAGTATTTTGTTATTTCTCTAAGCAATTACTTAAGTTTCTTGAGTGGAAGGGTATGGGTATCTTGATTTTGGTATAGACTCTCATTAGAGAAGTGTGTAGAGATTGGGGAGCTCTCAAATCCTCCCCCACAGTTGATAAATAAAATTTTGGCTAAAGCCTTGACAAAAGCTAATGTAGAACATCCCCCTTCTTTATGTTTCTTGAGTTTTATCCTAGAGGAGGTGTTTGAATTACCATTTTTATAGTTTAGGATTAGTTATTTGAATTAACAATTTTGTATCTTGAGTTAGTTATAAGTAAACTAACTCAACCCCAAGTTAGTTTAACAACTCTTGTAATCTCCAGCTTATAAAAAGGCTTCTCATTTTCATTAATAAATGATAAAAAAAAAGGCATTATACATAAAGATTTCCTAGCTTTGCAATTACAGCATCAAAAGCAATGTACAGTTCAGATGAGACTTTATTCCAGTATAGAGTAGCTCTGTAATTGCAGATCAAGAAAGTGAATGTAGCATGGAAATCCCAAATTCAACATTTGGAAGTTAGCAATTGACAATCTCATTAGTAGGCAGTGCACCCATAATAAAATGTAAGATTTTTAGAACCCTAAAAATTCAAGTAACTTGCAACTAGTCATTGTCATGACCATCAATACTACGATTAATGGATCAGCACAAAATACAAAACAGTAAGACAGTAAATCTTTAAAAACCTTACTTCTGTTTTAACTTGCTCAAGAAGAATGTTGCAAAAAGTATATCAACAAGAATTCCTTCAAACATGACCTACAGGAAGAAGGGTAAAACAACAACAACATCCTGTCAAAAATCATTTAATGTGATTGAGATCTTTTAGCATGACTGCTTGAGAACTTTTAGCACAACCGGACAGCAACTTCAATAACAGAAAAACATGCATAATGTAGGAAGACAGCAGATTTCAAATTATGACATTGTATTTATGAATGTCAAATTATGACATTGTATTTATGAATGCCAATTTAACTTCCAGGGATGGGCTGGTTTCATTCTTCATGAGCAGTTGAGATCAGTTAAATTGTTAGTTGATTATGTTCAAACCAAATTTCTGGTAAAATGGCCTTTACTGCATTTAACCAAATCAATCTTGGTTTCTTCTTGAGAATGGGACATGAAATAAGCTGGACCGCGTTCTCCTAAATCTATAGTCGAAAACCCAATTCAAATGAAGATAGCCAAGTAAGCCAAAACCAACACTTCTTTGCATGTAGGCAGGAGAAGAAAATATGATGTAAATCTTCTAAAGCATGCAAACACAAGGGACAAACATGAGGAGATAAACTGAGAAAGGGAGGTTTCATTTGCAAAACTTCTGCACAGTTCATAGTCCATTTCGCATTCTCCAAAGCGTGATATTCACTCTTCTAGGGCTTTCTGTCTTCCAAATTGTCGAGTACTTTGTTTTCAAGACTGTGTTAGAACATGTTTGGCTGATTAATAAATTAGTAGAACACACTATTTGGTGTTCTATCATTTTGGTATCGGAGAAATCGAATCTGTGAAGTTCTATATCATGGCTCAAAAGCGAATTGAGGAAAAGTTGGAAATGGTAGATCAAGAAATATCCGGCATTCGAGCAGAATTACATGATCTGCCAACAATCAAGGAAAACATGTCATCTTTGGCGAAGAGTATTGAGAGGTTAGGAGTACAGGCTGAGAAGCAACAACAGCAACCAGAAACACTATTGAAATATATTGAAGGAATGATCAAAGGGAAGACAACGATGGAAGAAGTACTAGAAGGATCATCAAGTGAGTTCACAGCATGGTTGATGTCAGTGATTGGACGATGATGGGAGGAAAATATGAGGAAAAACATACCAAGTTGGAGGGCGAAGATTCTGCGGGCGACCGAAGCAAATTTAAAAAAATTGAAATGCCAGTTTTTGTGGGAAATGATCCTGATTCTTGGTTGTTTAGGGCTGAGAGATACTTTCAGATACACAAACTGAGTGAGTCAGAGAAAATGACTGTGTCCATTATTAGTTTTGATGGAGCAGCTTTGAATTGGTATAGATCTCATGAAGATCGTGAACTGTTTGTTAATTGGGACGATTTAAAGAAGAGACTTATTGTTTGATTTCGATCGAGTCGTGAGGGATCAATTCTGGGAAGATGTTTAAAGATCAAGCAAGAAATTACAGCGGAAGAATATTGGAATTTATTTGATAAATCAGTAGCACCATTGCCTTTTCTACAAAAGGCTGTCTTAGAAGAAAAATTTATGAATGGTTTGAAACCATGGATTAAGGCAGACATGGAATGTTTGGGAACCTATGGAGCTTGTTCAAATGATGAAGTTGGCCCAAAAGATTGAGAACAGAGAAGTGATAATGGGAGAATCAAGTTTCAAACGTGCAGCGGATGGAAAATTCCAGGTTTCTGCTTCTTTTAAACCTCAAATTCCTGTGATTTCTAATGATAATAAGTCAGGAGGGATTGTTCGAATGTGGATGATTACACTTCGAGGAGTGGCTGGTGAACCTAATCGACGAGAAGGACCACTAAAACGACTTTCTGATGCTGAATTTCAGGCTAGACATGAGAAAGGTCTCTGTTTTCGTTGTGAGGAATGATTTTTTGTGGGCCATAAGTGTAAAGTGAAAGATCATAAGGATCTTAGAGTTTTAGTTGTTGGGGCAAATGGGGAAGAACTAGAGTAGTTGAAGAAGAGGATTCAAAAGTGGAAACTGAAATACAGGATACTGAAGTTGTTAAACCAGAAGAACCCGTGATCGAATTATCAATAAATTCGGTGGTGGGATTAACAAACCCTGGAACTATGAAAATTGAAGGTATGATTAGAGAAAGGTCAGTAGTAGTATCGATAGATTGCGGCGCGACCAATAATTTTATATCTGAAAAGTTAGTAACTCAATTGTTGTTGCAGTTGCAGGAAACTTCTGATTATGGGGTTATTTTGGGGTCTGAATCTGCTGTAAAAGGGAAGGGAATTTGTAAACAAGTGGAACTGCTCTTGGGTGAATGGAAGGTTGTGGATAATTTTCTTCCATTGGAATTGAGGGGGAGTGGATGTCATTCTTGGTATGCAATGGCTACATACATTAGGAGTAACCGAAGTAGATTGGTGAAAACTTACTTTGACATTCATACAAAATGGGAAGAAGGTTGTATTGAGGGGAGATCCGAGTCGTACGAAGGCTAGGGTGAGTTTGAAGCACATGATGAAGACATGGACAGAACTTGATCAGGGATTTCTGATTGAGTGTAGATCTTTGGAAGGTGGAATGGCATTTGCAGCGATGGATGGGGTTGATGAAGTGCCTACCACCCATGAGTCTATTCCAGCCGTGTTAGCTAAGAATGAAGATGTTTTTGATTGGCCTGGAGAGTTGCCACCACAATGTAGCATTGAACATCATATACATCTTAAGAAGGGGACTAATCCAGTCAATGTTCGGCCTTATAGATATGCATACCAGCAAAAGGAGGAGATGGAAAGATTGGTTGATGAAATGATGGCATTTGGCATAAAAACCTAGTACTAGTCCATATTCGAGCCCGGTCTTGTTGGTGAAAAAAAATGGTAGTTGACGGTTTTGTGTAGATTACCGTGCGTTGAATAGTGTGACCGTTCCAGACAAGTTTCCTATTCCAGTAGTAGAGGAATTGTTTGATGAACTTAATGGGGCTAATATATTTTCGAAGATTGATCTCAAGGCGGGATATCATCAAATTAGAATGTGTAAAAAGGATGTGAAGAAAACAGCTTTTAGAACTCACGAGGGGCATTATGAGTTTCTTGTCATGCCTTTTGGGCTCACCAATGCACCATCAACGTTTCAAGCTTTGATGAATAGTATCTTTAAACCTTACCTACACAGGTTTTCTTAGTCTTTTTTGATGATATATTAATTTACAGCAGAAGTTTGGATGAAAATCTTCAACATTTAGAATGGGTGCTAGAGGTGCTGCGAGAGAATAAATTATATGCTAATATGCACAAGTGTGGGTTTGCCAAAATGAAAGTGGAGTATCTTGGCCATATAATTTCGGGCAAGGGTGTAGAGGTTGATCCCGAGAAAATTAGATCTATCAAAGAATGGCCCGTGCCCACTAATGTCCGTGAAGTTCGTGGATTTCTTGGGTTGACAGGATATTATCGAAGATTTGTAATGAATTATGGAAGTGTGGCTGCTCCTTTGACTCAATTATTGAAGAAAGGAGCATATGAATGGACTGTTGCAGCTGCTGAAGCTTTTGAGAATTTAAAGATGGCTACGATGACTCTCCCAATCTTAGCACTGCCAGATTTTTCCTTACCATTTGAAATAGAGACCGATGCTTCTGGATACGGGGTAGGTGCTGTCTTAATTCAAAATCATCGACCAATTGCTTATTTTGAGCCAGAAATTAGCTATGAGGGATCGTGCTAAACCAGTTTATGAACGGGAATTAATGGCTGTAGTTTTGGCTGTGCAACGCTGTAGACCTTATCTTTTGGGCAAGAGGTTTGTAGTGAAAACTGATCAACGATCATTGAAACTTTTATTGGAACAAACGGTTATCCAACCTCAACATCAGAGGTGGATTGCTAAGCTTCTTGGCTACAATTTTGATGTCGTGTATAAACCGGGACTAGAAAACAAAGCAGCAGATGCCTTGTCTCGTGTCCCTCCTACTGCCCAACTTAATCAACTTACTGTTGAGATCAGTTAAATTGGCAGTCCCCAACACTGAAGTTGACCCTAAATTAGTCCCATAAATTAATGGGATGGGTCTGAATGTCTTGTTCAATGATGAAGATATTCTCCCTATTAAAATTCCCCTGGATTTGCCTAAAGATTTAGTGTCTATAGTCGGTGATTGTGGAATCATTCTGGCTTAAATTAGATGTGCAACTGCCTTTTCCTCCTCCCAGTCATTATTAAGGTTGTCTCCTGGAACACTAAGGGTTTGAACGACTTCTCTAAACGTGCAGCACTTAAAAAATTCATCAACAATTGTAGTCATGATTCAAGAATCTAAGAAGGACACCTTGAACTCGGCTTTTATAAAATCATTGTGGAGTTCTAAGGATATTGGCTGGGATTATGTGGCTTCTGTTGGATCTTCTGGGGGAATTCTTACCATGTGGGACAGCAGTAAAATATCTGTAACAGAGGTCATTAAAAGACGCTTCTCTTTGTCAATCAAATGCCTCACTTTGTGCAAAAAGGTTTGTTGGATCACAAATGTCTATGGCCCTTGTTGTTGCAGAGAAAGGAAATTGGTTTGGCCCGAATTGTCTTCCTTGGCTGATTGTTCGGCCGTGGCCTGGTGCATAGGTGGGGATTTTAATATCACTCGTTGGGCCCGCGAAAGATTTCCTTTTGGCAGAAGTACGAGAGGAATGTCATTATTCAATAAGTTTATTCACATGGTTTCTCTCATGGAAATTCCATTGCAAAATGGAAGGTTCACTTGGTCTAGAGACGGTAATTCTCCTTGAAGATCATTATTAGACAGATTCTTCATAAATCAGATGTGGGATGTTTGTTTTGAAAATTCTCGGGTTTCTCGAAAAGCACGCATCTTCTCGGATCACTTTCCTTTATTCTTGGAGGCTGGTTCTTTTCTTTGGGGTCCCTCTCCTTTTCGGTTTTGTAACAGCTGGTTGGTGTCCAGTGATTCTAATCACATTATTGTTGAAACAGTGAGCAACTCTAACTTCCAGGGATGGGCTGGTTTCATTCTTCATGAGCAGTTGAGATCAGTTAAATTGGCAGTAAAAGCTTGGAATATTGCTGCGCAAGCTAAGGTAAAAAAAAAAAACAGAGAAATCCTTGATGTCAAAATTAGAAAAATATGATTCTGTGGCTGAGTTGATTGGATTAAATCAAGAAGAGTTGAATTCTAGAGCTGCTTTGCAAGTGGAATTACTTAGTATTTATCAAAATGAAGAGCGTAATTTTATTCAGAAGAGTAAACTCAATTGGCTTTCTTTGGATGATGAGAATACGGGCTTCTTCCACCGCTTTCTAAATGCGAAAAAAAGAAGGAACCTCATAACTGAATTAAAAAATCATGATGGGGTTGTCTCGACTTCATTCCGCGACATTGAAAGGCTTGTGCTGGAATTTTTTGAGTCACTTTATACCAGAATTCCGCGGGACAGATTCATCCCTATTAACAGTAATTGGTCTTGTGTTTCCTCAATTCAGAATGAGGCTCTTGTTACCCAATTTTCAGTGGAGGAGATCTTTAAGGCATTAAAGGCACTTGGCAACAATAAAGCTCCGGGCTCGGATGGCTTCACAGTGAAGTTCCTAATCACCCAATGGTCTATTTTCAAGGATATCTTCAAATCACTAATGTCTGATTTCCACAGAAATGGAAGATTAAATGCTTGCATCCAAGAAAACTTCATTTGTTTAGTGCAGAAAAAAGAGAATGTGACTCTAGTCAAGGATTTCCGTCCAATCAGCCTTACTACGTTAGCATACAAGGTTGTTGCAAAGGTTTTATCTGAACGTCTAAAACAAGTTATGGATGCAATTATAAGCCCCACTCAAAGCGCCTTTATTGAAGGTAGGCAAATTCTTGACCCAATATCAATTGCTAACGAGGCCGTGGAAGATTATAGGGCAAAACGGAAAAAAAGGATGGATTTTAAAACTTGACTTGGAAAAAGCCTTTTATAGGGTGAATTGGAACTTTTTAGAAAAAAATTTATCTTTGAAAAAGTTTAGTTCCAAATGGATATCATGGATAATGGGCTGCCTAAAAAATCCAAAGTATTCAGTCTTCATCAATGGTAAGCCTAGAGGCCGGATAACAGCATCTAGAGGTATCCGCCAAGGGGACCTCCTCTCCCCCTTTTTATTCCTCCTAGTAAGTGAGGTTTTAGGAGAAATCTGTGAGACCCCCAATCATACATACGTATGTTAGGAAGGGTAAGAAGGGAAATTCACCAACAAGTAATGAGAGGGAATGAGTGGGAAGTAAGAGAATGTGCAGGTGGGTCACACTGGGTAGGAATTTGAGGGTGAGTATAAATAGAATGATTGGGAAATAGGGATAGGTATCTTTTTTGTTAACCTTAGGGAAAAGAGAGGCGGCAGCAGCCGTAAAGGGGAGGGGGTATCCTTCTTGTAAAGGATGCTGGTATGTTCTTGTTATTTACTGTTCTTGCTTTCATTTCATATTGTAGCTGTATTGTTTGGCTATATACATAAATAAAGAATCACAGGGTGCTGTCTCTGTTTAGCCATTGTTGAGTGTTTTATTAGAAAGTGGGTTAGAATCCTGACATTTGGTATCAGAGCCTAACAACAAAAAAAACTGGGTGTTGTTACGCATCGCATGGCACAAAGACAAATGGAGGAACGAATGGAAGGAACCGAGAAGGAGCTGTTGAGCATGAAAGAAATGCTACTGGAAATGAAGAAATCTATGGAAAGACTGACGGAGGAACTAAGAGAGAATCATAGCTATAAGAAAAGAGATGAATCCGGAACATCTGATGGATCCAGCATGAAGTTGAAAGGAAAAGTAGAAGAATCGGAAGTCTGTAATGAGATAAATGGAAATAATGTGGATCGAAGTAAGTACAAAAAGTTAGAAATGCCTATGTTCTTAGGTGAAAATCCTGAATCCTGGGTATATAGAGCAGAACATTTTTTTGAGATCAACAACCTGCCAGAAAACGAGAAGATCAAAGTGGCTGTGGTCAGCTTTGGGCAAGATGAAGTGGACTGGTACCGGTGGACACATAATAGGAAAAAAGTAGAGTCATGGGAAGACTTAAAAGGGAGGATGTTTGATTTTTTCAAGGACTCAGGGAAAACGAGTCTAGTGGCACGCTTGATTAGGATACAACAAGATGGATCCTACAGTGAGTATGTGAAGAAATTTGTCACATATTCAGCTCCTCTCCCTCACATGGAGGAAAGTGTGTTACGCGATGCCTTTCTGACCGGTCTGGAACCCAATCTTCAAGCAGAAGTCGTTAGTCGTTACCCTCGAACATTGGAAGAATGTATGAGGGAGGCTCAACTAGTCAATGATCGGAATGTAGCAATGAAACTGACTAAGACCGAGGGCAGGACAGTGGAACCAAAGAAAAAAGAAGAGTATGCAGGAAAAATCCAAGATGGAACCGACAAAAGCTACATGAGGAAGACAGATTTTCCCATAAAACAAGTAACTATACCTATTAAGGGTAGTTACCAAAAAAATGAACCTCCTATCAAACTACTTTCAGACGCAGAATTCAGGTCCAGACTGGATAAGGGCCTATGTTTCAAATGCAACGAGAAGTATACGCCGGGGCACAGATGTAGAGTGAAGGAAAAAAGGGAGCTGATGTTATTTATCATGAATGAAGAGGAGAGCAAGGAAGAGAAAGACAAGATAGAAGAGGAACCAGGGGAAACAGTGGAATTAAACCACCTGGATTTTGCCTAAGGAGAGGAAATAGAATTGAAGACAATCCATGGGATGGCATCAAAGGGAACGATGAAGCTGAAGGGAAATATAAAGGGCAAAGGAGTGATAGTGCTGATTGATAGTGGAGCAACCCATAATTTTATACATAACCAGACAGTAAAGGAAAAGAACTTATACTTGGAAAAAGGTAATCCGTTTGCAGTTACAATTGGGGATGGCACCAAGTGTACAGGCAAGGGTATTTGCAAGAGAGTGGAATTGGAGCTACAAGGGGTTGTGGTGGTGGCTGATTTTTTAGCTATTGAGTTGGGAAATGTGGATGTAATATTGGGTATGCAGTGGCTGGATACAACAGGCACCATGAAGATACATTGGCCATCTCTAACAATGTCCTTTTGGTCAGGCAAACAAAAAATTATTTTGAAAGGAGATCCATCCCTCATCCAAGCAGAATGTTTCCTGAAAACCATTGAGAAAACGTGGGAAAATGAAGATCAGGGTTTTCTGTTGGAATTCCAAAGGTATGAAATAGACACGGATGTGGAAGTGAAGCAGGCAATGAAAGGGGACGAAGAAGAGATCCCAATGATTAAAAATCTGTTACAACAGTATGCAAACATCTTTGAGGATCCAAAAAAGCTGCCCCCTAAGAGAGAAATAGATCACCGTATATTGGTTTTACCAGACCAGAGGCCCATCAATGTTAGACCATATAAATATGGTTATGTACAGAAGGAGGAAATTGAGAAATTGGTGGTGGAAATGCTGCAAGCAGGGGTGATACGTCCCAGTCATAGCCCGTACTCCAGCCCTGTTTTATTAGTCAAAAAGAAAGATGGAGGGTGGCGCTTTTGTGTGGATTATCGGAAGCTCAACCAAGTGACCATATCTGACAAATTTCCTATCCCAGTGATAGAAGAACTGTTGGATGAATTACATGGGGCCACAGTTTTCTCGAAATTAGATATGAAGTCCGATTACCATCAAATAAGGATGCAGGAGGAAGATGTTGAGAAGACCGCGTTCAGAACACATGAGGGTCACTATGAATTTCTGGTAATGCCCTTCGGTCTTACAAACGCACCAGCCACCTTCCAATCCTTGATGAATCAGGTATTCAAACCTTTTTTAAGAAGGTGTGTATTGGTGTTCTTCGATGATATACTTGTGTATAGCAAGGATATATCAGAACATGAGAAACACTTAGGGATGGTATTTGCAGTGTTGAGGGATAACCACCTATTTGCAAATAAGAAGAAGTGTGTCATAGCTCACTCCAAAATCCAATACTTGGGGCATATAATCTCGAGTAAAGGAGTACAGGCTGATGAGGAGAAAATCAAAGACATGGTGAAATGGCCTCAGCCAAAGGATGTCACGGGTTTGAGAGGATTTCTGGGATTATCGGGCTACTATCGTAGGTTTGTGAAAGGATACGGAGAAATTGCAGCCCCTTTGACCAGATTGTTGCAAAAGAATTCTTTTGTGTGGGATGAACAAGCAACCGTAGCTTTTGAAAAATTAAAGACTGCCATGACCACTATCCCGGTACTAGCACTGCCTAATTGGGATCTTCCTTTTTTAATCGAAACAGATGCTTCAGGGACAGGATTGGGAGCTGTACTATCGCAGAATGGTCACCCCATAGCCTTCTTCAGCCAAAAATTATCGATCCGAGCTCAGGCCAAGTCCATTTACGAAAGAGAATTGATGGTTGTAGTATTATCAGTACAGAAATGGCGTCATTATCTATTAGGGAGGAAGTTTACAATTATTTCAGATCAAAAGGCGTTGAAATTTCTCTTAGAACAGAGGGAAGTACAACCCCAATTTCAGAAATGGCTGACCAAACTTCTGGGATACGATTTCGAAATATTATACCAACCTGGATTACAAAACAAAGCAGCAGATGCCCTTTCTAGGATGGAATATTCGTTGGAAGTAAACTCCTTGACGACAAATGGCATTGTAGACATGGAAGTGATAGACAAGGAAGTCAACCAAGATGAGGAATTACAGAAAACCATAAAAGAATTGAAACAGAATCCAAAGGGAATCAGCAAATTTAGCTGGGAGAATGGGAAACTGCTCTACAAGAAGAGAGTGGTATTATCAAAGAATTCGTCAGTGATCCCCACGTTGCTGCATACATTCCATGACTCGATATTGGGAGGACACTCGGGATTCTTGAGAACATATAAGAGAATGAGCGGGGAGCTGTACTGGGAGGGAATGAAGGCGGATATAAAGAAATATGTGGAGCAGTGTGAGATTTGTCAAAGGAACAAATACGAGGCCACGAAACCAGCAGGAGTATTACACCCAATTCCCACTCCGGACGCCATACTAGAAGAATGGTCAATGGATTTCATAGAAGGGTTACCTAAGGCAGGGGGAATGAATGTGATAATGGTGGTGGTAGACAGATTGAGCAAGTATGCTTATTTCATTACTATGAAGCATCCTTTCACAGCCAAACAAGTGGCGACTACATTCATTGAAAAGATTGTCAGCAAGCATGGGGTTCCAAAATCCATATTATCAGACAGGGATGAAGTCTTCATTAGCCACTTTTGGAATGAATTATTTGCAACTATGGGTACTAAACTGAAAAGAAGCACGGCGTTCCACCCACAAACGGATGGACAGACGGAAAGGGTAAACCAATGTCTGGAGACATACTTGAGATGCTTCTGCAATGAGCAACCTCAAAAGTGGCATGAGTTCATTTCATGGGCTGAACTGTGGTATAACACCACTTTCCATTCATCCATACGTTCCAACCCTTTCAAGATTGTATATGGGAGACAACCACCCCCAATTTTATCCTACGGAACCCAAAAGACTCAGAATGATGAGGTAGAGGTAATGCTAAAAGAGAGAGATCTGGCATTGAACGCATTGAAGGAGAATCTTCACTTAGCCCAAAACCGCATGAAGAAATGGGCAGACACCAAAAGAAGGGAGTTGAAGTTCAAGGTGGGTGATGAAGTGTACCTAAAACTCAGACCTTATACGCAGAGATCCTTAGCTCGGAAAAGATGTGAAAAGCTGGCACCAAAATTCTATGGGCCTTACACAATCATTGAAGAAATAGGAGAGGTGGCATATAGATTGAAACTTCCACCAGAAGCGAGTATTCATGATGTGTTCCACATCTCACAATTGAAGCTCAAGTTAGGTAAGCAGCATGTTGTGCAGCAACAACAACCTATGTTGACAACAGATTTCGAGTTACAACTATGGCCAGAACAGGTATTGGGAATTCGCTGGAATAAAGATTTGGGAGCTAACGAATGGTTAGTCAAGTGGAAGAATTTACCAGAAACTGAAGCAACATGGGAAGTTGTCTATCAAATGAATCAACAGTTTCCCACATTCCACCTTGAGGACAAGGTGAATTTGGAACCGAGGGGTGTTGTGAGACCCCCAATCATACATACGTATGTTAGGAAGGGTAAGAAGGGAAATTCACCAACAAGTAATGAGAGAGAATGAGTGGGAAGTAAGAGAATGTGCAGGTGGGTCCCACTGGGTAGGAATTTGAGGGTGAGTATAAATAGAATGATTGGAAAATAGGGATAGGTATCTTTTTTGTTAACCTTAGGGAAAAGAGAGGCGGCAGCAGCCGTAAAGGGGAGGGGGTATCCTTCTTGTAAAGGATGCTGGTATGTTCTTGTTATTTACTGTTCTTGCTTTCATTTCATATTGTAGCTGTATCTTTTGGCTATATACATAAATAAAGAATCACAGGGTGCTGTCTCTGTTTAGCCGTTGTTGAGTGTTTTATTAGAAAGTGGGTTAGAATCCTGACAAAATCATAAACAAGCTTCATATTAACAGCCAGTTTGAAGGTTTCCTTGTTGGCAAAGACTTGATCCACCTCCCTTTGCTTCAATTTGTCGATGATACTCTTCTCTTTTGTAAGTATGATGTGAAGATGCTCCTTAAACTTTAAAACGTCATTAGATTATTCGAATGGTGTTTGGGGCAGAAAGTAAACTGGGAAAAATCAGCCCTTAGCGGCATTAATGTGGGAGAGGAAGATTTGTTTCAAACAGCAAATCTGATAGGGTGCAAGGTAGAAAAGCTTCTGATTATATATTTAGGTCTCCTTTTGGGAGGCTACCATCGACAAAAGTCTTTTTGGCAACCAGTCATTGATCGAATTCACAAGAAACTTGAAAGGTGGAAAAGATATAACATCTCTAGAGGCGGAAGACAAACCTTATGCAACTCAGTTCTGGTTAGCCTTCCTACATACTACCTACTTTATTTTCTATACCTGAAAATGTGGCTACCTCTTTGTTAAAGTGGGTTTTTGGAGTGAAGGAAAAGGTCTGCAATACTCCTTGAAAGACAGGGGAAGCAGAAGATTGGTGTTCTATATTCTGGTTTGCTTATTAGTATTTTGTTGTTCGGAATTTTGGATTAGGAGGTTTTCTTTGTTTGATGTTTGTGAATTATATGTAACGTGACTCATTTTTTGAGGTTCACGGTTTGCTTATGTTGTAAGTTGTGTTTGAATTGTCAATATAATAGAAACACTACATCAGTGTTCTATCATGATGTCATCCTTGGAATGCAATGGCTGCACACGTTGGGGTAACTGAAGTGGATTGGCGGAAACTCACTTTAATTTTCATACAAAATGAAAAGAATGTTGTTAAAAGGGGTGACCCGAGTTTGACAAAGACTAGAGTGAGTCTGTAACACATGATGGAGACATGGACACCATCTGATTATGGTTTCTTGACAAAATGTCGAGCTATGGAGGGAGGAATGACATTTACCGAACTATATGGAATTGATGATGTTCCTACATTTCAAGAGTTACTACCAGCAGACAATTTTGGCTATCCTAAAAATCCAGCAACAAAGAAGTGGGAAGTGCTTGTTAGTTGGAAAGGAATACCACCTCATGAGGCTACATGGGAGAATTGTGATGATTTTACACAAAAGCTTCCTCATTTCCCACCTTGAGAACAAGGTGTCTTCGGAGAGGGAGAGTAATGATAGACCACCAATTGCAATACAATATAGCAGAAGAAAGACAAGTGGAATTGCACGTGCACAGGTGATGGAATTGGAGGAAGTGGAAACCACCTTAGTGGGGACAACAGTTAGTTACAGGGGGGAGGTTAAAAGGTAGAGATGGAAGGAAAGATGGGGGTTGGTTAATCAGTTTCGGGAAGTGGAGGGGTTGTATTTTCTGGAGAGCAGAATTACAAAAGTTGTTCAGTTACTTTAATCTTAGAAAGTGTTTTCCATTATCGTAAACTACTTTTGATGTTTAAATGTTTTATTTTGTACTTGGTTATTGTCTGTAATAGTACTTATTTGTTCTGTGTTTTCAAGACTGGTTTGAGTATTGTATTCTGTAATAGTTTGGTTGCTTAATGAACAAATAAGAACCATTACTTGGTGTTCTATCAGCTTCTCAATCAAGCATTCACATCTCAATAAGGTATCATACATGCAATCAAACAATCACAACATACATACCATTTACTCAAAACGACCTAAAACATGCTCAAAACGTGTCTAAGTTTCACTTGAACTTTCAAAACGACCTAAAACAGCTTAGTGTAGGTTCGTAACTCATAACCTACGAAAAAAGTTCAAACATTGTGAAAAAAGCACTACAAGACCCAAAATGGCAACCAAGTGTGTAAGTGCAACAAACTTAATTCAAACCAACCTAAAACGTGCTCAAAACGTGTCTAGGTATTACTTGAGTTTTCAAAACGACCTAGCAAATCCTAAGTGTAAGTTCGTAACTCATAATCTACCAAAAAGGTTGAAAAAAGCATTTCAAGACCAAAAATGACAACCATGTGTGTAAGTGCAACAAACTCAATCTAACCTAAAATGAATTCAAAACGTGTGTAAGTATCACTTGAATTTTCAAAACGACCAAGCAATGCTTAAGTGTAAGTTTGTAACTCACAACCTACCAAAATTTCAAAATGTGTGAAAAAAGTACTTCAAGACCCAACATGTCAATCAAATGTGTTTTAAACTTAGTTTCAAACCAACCTAAAACGAGTTCAAAACGTGTCTAAGTTTCACTTGAACTTTCAAAACGACCTAAAACAGCTTACTTGTAGATTCATAACTCATAACTTACGAAAAAAGTTCAAATAGTGTGCAAAAAGCACTACAAGACCCTAAATGGCAACCAAGTGTGTAAGTGCAACAAACTTAGTTTCAAACCAACCTAAAACGTGCTCAAAACGTGTCTAGGTATTACTTGAGTTTTCAAAACGACCTAGCAAATCCTAAGTGTAAGTTCGTAACTCATAATCTACCAAAAAGGTTGAAAAAAGCATTTCAAGACCAAAAATGACAACCAAGTGCAACAAACTCAATCTAACCTAAAATGTATTCAAAACGTGTGTAAGTATCACTTGAATTTTCAAAACGACCAAGCAATGCTTAAGTGTAAGTTTGTAACTCACAACCTACCAAAATTTCAATAAGTATGAAAAAAGTACTTCAATGTAAAACTTAGTTTCAAACCAACCTAAAACGAGTTCAAAACATGTCTAAGTTTCACTTGAACTTTCAAAACGACCTAACAAATATGCAATACAAGTTCATAAGTCATAACCTAGCAAAAAGTTCAAAATTTTTTAAAAAGACACTCCAAAACCCAAAATGTCAAGTGTGTAAGTGCAACGAACTTAGTTCTATACAAACCTAACAAGTATTGGAAACACGTATAAGTTTTCAAACACCCTAACAACGCTTAAGTGTAAGTTTATAACTCATAACTTACCAAAAATTTCAAAAAGTGTGAAAAAAAATCTTTCAAGACTCAAAATGGCAACCATGGCTGTATGTAAAACTAACTTAGTTTGTAGCAACCTAAAGGGTGTTCAAAAAATGTTTAAGTATCACTCGAACTTTAAAAACGACCTAATAATGCTTTAGTGTTACTTCATAACTCATAACCTACCAAAAAGTTCAAAAAATGTAGAAAAAGCACTCCAAAATCCAAAATGGCAACCAAGTGTGTAAGTGCAACAAACTTAGTCTCAACTTTAAAATTAGTGCGAGTTGGGAAATGTATTAACTCAAGCATGATGTAAAAACTTGAAACGACTTAAATATTTATTCACCATCACATAAAAACAGTAATTAAATATAGATAACATGTGTAAATAAAGGGAGAATCACCTTTCTAGCAGTAGCTTTAGAGTAAGACCAAACACCATCCTCCTACTTGTAAATCTGCTCGATTGTCTACTTTGTTCTACACTCGTCATTTCACCGTCTCAGGCCATCCATTGAATTGGCCACCCAGCCTTGGCATACAAGAGTATGTCTCAGCCTGTTAACAAATACCACTAAAACTAAGCAAGACGAAGAAAAAAGTCTAAGTATCACTTGAACTTTCAAAACGACCTAAAATAGCTTACGTGTAGGTTCGTAACTCATAACCTACGAAAAAAGTTCCAATAGTGTGAAAAAAGCACTACAAGACCCAAAATGGCTACCAAGTGTGTAAGTGTAACAAACTTAGTTCAAACCAACCTAAAACGTGCTCAAAACGTGTCTAGGTATTACTTGAGTTTTCAAAACGACCTAGCAAATCCTAAATGTAGGTTCGTAACTCATAATCTACCAAAAAGGTTGAAAAAAGCATTTCAAGACCAAAAATGACAACCAAGTGCAACAAACTCACCAGCCTAGCAAATCTAAGGACGATGTTGAGCCAACAAAGATACACACCAGCAAACTTTTGAACATAGGACCCTCCTAAACTACTCACTTTTGAACATAGGACTTCCTCAACTATCTACTCACTTCTGAACATACAACCTTGATAGAACACTTATGTACTGTTTCTATTATATTGATATTTGATAGCATAGGTCCAAAAATCGCTGGCAAGTCGAAGAATGATGATGCCAAATCCAACAAGACTAGCAAATCTAAGGACGATGAGACATCCACACCTGCCGCTGTTGCAAAGTCCAACAAGCAAGATGTATCGAAGACGGGGAAGTCCAAACAAGAAACCCCAAAAACTCCTGTTTCAAAAGGCAAGTCTACCAAAACAGGCGATAAGTCTAATAATACCAATCTCTCCACCAAGGTTAAGTTCACATCTTCAAAAGCAAAAGAAAAAGAAAGTGGAGATGTGAAGCATTCATCAACTTCTGGAAAAACAATGGAGAACTCAAAGGGAAAGTCACTAAATTCATCCAATGATCAGGGCAGTGAATCCAAGTCAGGAAAGAAAAGAAGAAGAGAGTCAAAAGGTTGATAACCACGTCTATTCCAAAAAGGTTGGAGTTGTCTATTCTTGGCTCAGTTTGCACCACATATTTGCAAATTCTACTATGAGTAGTTCTTGGCAAACTTGATCTCTGGATCTGATGATGTCTCTCATTGGCACATTTTCGAGATTGTCGTATATTCTTAGTTAGGTAGGTTAGCAGCAATTATAGAAGTGTGGCAGTTCTCTTTGTAGTTGTTTGGCGCTATTCATGTCATCTGTGGGAGGTAAATGACCAATAAAAAATAATACGCAATAAAAAAGAATCAGAAAGAAAAAAATATGCATTTTTGTTTTCAAATTCTTGGTGAAATCACAATTCAGAAATGAAATTTGGTTCATTCTCCACGATAATATGGTGACCTAAATAACATAAGTTTTAGAGTCATGGGAGATTAAAAGCCTTGCTCTAATTGCTCAAACTCTGAATGCAAAGGCTTTTCCCATGTGAAGGAACCCAGAGAACCAGCCAAAGCAGCATGCTTCTTCCCAATGCAAGAACATTTAGTGTATCTTCTGATTATGTACTGAATGCAGTAGGAAAAATGATATGAAGTTGTAATTCAAGCTAAGGTTTTGTTGCATAAACCAAAAACTTAAATGGATAAAACACAAAATTCATCCTATTCCCACCTTATGCCTACTACATCGCTAACAATACACTTACTGCAGCACCAAGATACAGCTTGTAGCCAAATTTCAGAAGGAAAAAATATATTCAGATTTCTGCATATCGAGAATTCGGTGAAACGCACCTGAGTTTATTTACTCAACTAATCCACAACAATTTGTGATATGAACACTCTTGGCAGAGGTCCATTGACCCCATCACCATCGGCAGCAGCATTAGAAATGAGTTGTTTCCACCAACATATTACTACATTGAACCAAGCAAGGAAGGGCCAAAAAACAGTGTAAATGGGACGTATGGTTGCTCCATTTTCCCTGTTGGGTCCAAAACCACCCATCGCTCATTCCAATTCCTCAACTGCAAACATTGTAATAGAGAAAATCAGATTTGCTACAATGAAGGCTCATTGCCATAAAAAATGCTGTCTAAGAACAGAAACGCAGAAAATAGAAGGCTGATCAAATGTGACCACAATTCTGCATATGCGCACTACAAAACAGTCTGAGAATACTATCACATCGACGGCCATATTCATAAACACAAATATGCCGACAGTTAGATCACGAACATGGGCATTTCTCACATTTCTATTCTCCTTGAAATCACAAATCCTGACGTCCTAATCTTAATAAGTACTTCTAGGTGATTTAATTAAGTCTTCAAATATCACTAAAACAGTCAGAACGATTTACATGGAAGACCTAAAGGCAGCGCAATTAAGCAGTAACCATCAATTCAAAACAAAAGGAAAGACAGAAAGAGTTGCAATGCGTTAGTTTACTGTTTCAGATCGCTTTAGAAGGGGACCCTACAACAAATTCCGACCAGACCCAGAGGCCAGCTGCCGCTTGATCTTCTCCAAACTGTCCCCGACATCTTCCGCTCTCTCCACCAACAACAATCATAAATTAAAAACATGTCGAGCCAACAAAGATACACACTAGCAAACTTTTGAACATAGGACCCTCCTAAACCATCTACTGACTTTTGAACATTGGACCTCCTCAACTATCTACTCACTTTTGAACATACAACCTTGATAGAACACTGATGTACTGTTTCCTATTATATTGATATTTGAAACTCAAAGTTACAATAATAAGAAAATTACAGAGAAATTACAAACAACTAGCAAAGAAACCCTCCTAATCCAAAACACAAATAAACACAATTCAAAATACTATAATTAAAACCAGAACAAGATCGTGAGCCCTCTGCTTCCCCTATCTCTCATGGAGTATTGCAGGCCCTTCCTTTTACTAAAAACTGCCTGCCCTTTCCCACCTCCCTCTCATCCATTTAGCTTCCAGTTTTAGATAACTGTCATCTTTTTTAAGTAACTGTTGTTGGTTCCTAACGTGCCTTATTTTTCTTTCTTCTATTATAGGTAAACAACAATGGTGGCCTAACAGCCTCCTAAACTATCCACTCTAGACCATGTTAAATCACCAATTCATCCAAAAACTTACGAGGTAAATGTAATATTATATCTTCAACTTAAATATGCTTTTGACCATAACCAGTGGGTTTGCTGAAATTGAATGATCAATCCATAAAATAAAAATGAAGTTGGAAGTAGAAGAAATGGGAGGAAGAAAAATACCCCAAAAGTTCTAAAAGCGATATGATCTCAACAAATTGTATCATGATGAACAGATCGAACAAGCCCAAAACAGATTTTGCAGTAGGATTCCGACTCGGATAAACTGACTCCATGCTCACCAAAACATTCCTAATAAAGGATTCAGCTTGCTATCAACATGCATCACAACCCATAACGTTAAATTCTTCAAAACCAATGCAATTAAATCAAAGCAGAAAAAAACATAACAAGAACTCAAACCAACGATAACAAAAGAATAAACCTTAACCGTTGATCCTTGCAGTCCATTGGGAGGTTCAGCACCGGGGACATGATCGACAACAATCGATTCCCAGCTGCAGGTTTCGGTATCGACAAAGAATTTCCAAGGAAATGAAAATTTTGGAAATGGGTAGTCAAGAAAAATAAGGTTGAGAGGATTTTGTGTGGAGAGTGGGAAAAACTCCGGCCAGTGGGGAGAAAAGGGAAGACATGGGGTTCGTTTACAGGGATTTTTCTTAATGATTGTTGGAAGAACAAAGAGGTTGTGAGGAGATTTAAGGGCAACCAAAAGAATGGCTGAATGTTTGATATGGCTTGCTTCTTTATGGAAATGTCGTAGAAATAGTAGAACGATGACATAGTTCCCTTTGTTTTTCTATTCACCAAAAAACCAATGACTTAAAAGAAAGACATTGCACCACATATGAGCATTAGAAAACAATATACATAAGAAAGAATAAAAAATATGCAGAAATTGAAAATGAAATTGGAAGTAGAAAAAAAAATGGAACGAAGAACAATACCCCAAAATTTCCAAATGCATTATGATCATAAAAAATTTGTATCAACATGAACTGATCGAATAAGCTCCAAAATGGATATTGCAGTGGGATTCCGACTCAGATAGGCAGTGTACAGTCTTGCCAAAACGTTCCTAAGAAAGGATCATCAAAACCCATAACTTTAAATTCTTCAAAAAATAATGGAATTAAGTCAAGGCAGTACAATACAAAACAAAAACTCTAACCAACGATAAGAAAGAAATAAACCTTCACCCGTGATCCTTGCAGTCCATTCGGGGTTCAGCACTGGACTTGATCGAGAACAATCAGTTCCAAGATGCAGGTTTCGGCATAGACAATGATTTTCCAAAAAGCGAAATGAATTTTTTGGAAATGGGTTGTAAAGAAAAATAAGGTTGGAAAGATTTTGTTTCGAGAGTGGGCAAAATTCTGGCCGGCGTGGAGAAAAGGAAAGACATGGGGCTCCGATTCTAGGGATCTTTCTCAATGATTGATGGAAGAACAAAGAGTTTGTGAGGAGATTTAAGGGCAACGACAAGAATGGCACAATGTTAAATCCCAAAAGACTAAATGGCCAATTGAATGTTTAAGCAGATTGATATGCCTGTTAGGTGTTTTCTTGCTTCTTTACAGAAATGGGGTAGAAAGAGTAGAACGATAACATAGTTCACTTTGTTCTTCTCTTTAAAAAGTAGCCAACGACTTAAAAGAAAGACATTGCACAACAAGTGACCATTAAAAAATAATATACATACGAAAGAATAAAAAATAAGCAGAAATTGGAAGTAGAAAAGAAATGGAAGAAAAATACCCAAAACTTCAAAATGCAATATGATCATAACAAATTTGTATCATCATGGACAGATCGAACAAACTCCAAAACAGATTTTGCAGTGGGCTTCCGACTCAAATAAACAGCCTCCATGCTCCCAAAACGTTCCTAAGAAGTGACACCATTTCACAACAAGTAGCCAATGACTTAAAAGAAAGATATTGCACAACAAGTGACCATTAGAAAATAATAAACAGAAGAAAGAATAAAAAGATAAGCGGAAATTGGAAGAAGAAAAGAAATGGAAGAAAAATACCCCAAAACTTCAAAATGCAGTATGATCATAACAAATTTGTATCATCATGGACAGATCGAACAAACTCCAAAACAGATTTTGCAGCGGGCTTCCGACTCAAATAAACAGCCTCCATGCTCCCCAAAACGTTCCTAAGAAAGGATTCAGCTCCCTACCAACCAACATGCATCACATCCCATAACTTTCATTTCTTCATAAACAATGTAACTAACTCAAGGTAAAAAAAAAAAAACAGAACAAGAACACTAACCAACTTCTAAGGAATCAGCTCCCTGCCAACATGCATCACATCCCATAACTTTAATTTCTTCAAATACAAAGGATTTAACTCAAAGTAAAAAAAAAAAAAACAGAACACGAACTCTAACCAACAAAAATAGAAAAACCAACCTTAACCCTTGATCCTTGCAGTCCATCGAGAGGTTCAGCACTGGACATGATCGAGAACATTCGGTTCCCAGCCACAGGTTTGGCCATCGACAAAGATTTTCAGAGGGAAATGAAATTTTTGGAAATGGGTAGTGAACAAAAATAAGGCTGAAATGATTTTGTTTGGAGAGTGGGGAAAATTCTGGCGAGTGAGGAGAAAAGGGAATACATGGGGTTCGGTTTACAGGAATTTTTCTTAACGATTGTTGGAAGAACAAAGAGATGTGAGGAGATTTAAGGGTAACGACACAAATGCAGAATGTTAAATCCAAAATGGCGAAATGGCCAATTGAATGTTTAAGGAAGTTTGATCTGCCTGCTAGCTGTTTTCTTGCTTCTTTATGGAAATGTTGCAGAAAGAGTAGAACGATGACATAGTGCATAATGTGTTTCTCTTTACAAAGTAACCAATGACTTACAAGAAAGACACCACACAACAAATGACCATTGGAAAACAATATACATATGAAAAACTAAAAAATTTGCAGAAATTGAAATTGAAATTGGAAGTAGAAAAGAAATGGAAGAAAAATACCCTAAAAGTTGCAAGTGCAATAGGATCATAACCAATTAGTATCACCATCAATAGATCGAACAAGCTCCAAAATGGATTTTACAGTGTGATTCTGACTCACATAAGCAGCCTCCAGGACTGGGAAATCGTTTCTAAGAAAGGATCATCACAACCCATAACTTTAAATTATTCAAAAACAATGCAATGAAATCAAAACAGAAAAAAACAGAACAATAACTAAAAAATAAACCTTAACCCTTGATCCTTGATCCTTGCAGTGGATTGGAAGGTTCGGCACTCGACAAGATCGAGAACAATGGATTCCTATCAGCAGGTTTCGGCATCGACAAAGGATTTCGGAGGGAAATGATAATTTTGGAAATGGGTGGTGAAGAAAAATAAGGTTGAAACGATTTTGTTTGGGGAGTGGGAAAAATTATGGCCGATGGGGAGAAAAGGGAAGACATGGGGTTCGGTTTACAGGGATTTAACAAAGAGATTGTGAGGAGATTTAAGAGCAACGACAAGAATGGCAGAATGTTAAAACCCAAAAGACTAAATGGCCAATTGAATGTTTAAGCAGATTGATCTGCCTGTTAGTTGTTTTCTTGCTTCTTTACGGAAATGGGGTAGAAAGAGTAGAAAGATAACATAGTTCACTTTGTTCTTCTCTTTATAAAGTAGCCAATGACTTAAAAGAAAGACATTGCACAACAAGTGACCATTAGAAAATAATATACAGAAGAAAGAATAAAAAGATAAGCAGAAATTGGAAGAAGAAAAGAAATGGAAGAAAAATACCCCAAAACTTCAAAATGCAGTATGATCATAACAAATTTGTATCATCATGGACAGATCGAACAAACTCCAAAACAGATTTTGCAGCAGGCTTCCAACTCAAATAAACAGCCTCCATGCTCCCCAAAACGTTCCTAAGAAAGGATTCAGCTCCCTACCAACCAACATGCATCACATCCCATAACTTTCATTTCTTCAAAAACAATGTAACTAGCTCAAGGTAAAAAAAAAAAAAACAGAAAAAGAACACTAACCAACTTTTAAGGAATCAGCTCCCTGCCAACATGCATCACATCCCATAACTTTAATTTCTTCAAATACAAAGGATTTAACTCAAAGTAAAAAAAAAAACAGAACACGAACTCTAACCAACAAAAATAGAAAAACCAACATTAACCCCTGATCCTTGCAGTCCATCGGGAGGTTCAGCACTGGACATGATCGAGAACATTCGGTTCCCAGCCACAAGTTTGGCCATCGACAAAGATTTTCAGAGGGAAATGAAATTTTTGGAAATGGGCAGTGAACAAAAATAAGGCTGAAATGATTTTGTTTGGAGAGTGGGCAAAATTCTGGCGAGTGAGGAGAAAAGGGAATACATGGGGTTCGGTTTACAGGGATTTTTCTTAATGGTTGTTGGAAGAACAAAGAGATGTGATGAGGTAAATGTAATATTATATCTTCTAACCATTGTCAACTTAAATATGCTTTTGACTATAACAAGTGGGTTTGCTGAAATTGAATGATCAATCCCACGAAAACTCTGAAACCGGGGGATCTCGGCGCGCATTTTACTTGACCTAAGCGGCTGGCTTGGCTCCCTCTTTTTTTTCTCTCTCCTCTCTACCGGCTGCCATGCTGGGTGAAGAACTCTAAGCACCTACTAGACGGGATCGGGTTTTGCTTAGGCAAGAAAAGCGGAGAGGATCCCCACGAAAACTCTAAAACCGGGGGATCTCGGCGCGTGTTTTACTTGACCTAAGCGGCTGGCTTGGCTCCCTTTTTTTTCTCGCTCCCTCTCACAGGCTGCCATGCTGGGTGAAGAACTCTAAGTACCTACTAGGCGGGGGTCGGGTTTTGCTTAGGCAAGAAAAGCGGAGAGGATCCCCACGAAAACTCCGAAACCGGGGGATCTCGGCGCGCATTTTACTTGATCTAAGCGGCTGGCTGGCTTGGCTCCCTCTTTTTTTTCTCTCTCCCTCTCTACCGGCTGCCATGCTTGGTGAAGAAATCTAAGGACCTACTAGGCGGGATCGGGTTTTGCTTAGGCAATAAAAGCGGAGAGGATCCCCACGAAAACTCTGAAACCGGGGGATCTCGGCACGCATTTTACTTGACCTAAGCGGCTGGCTTGGCTCCCTCTTTTTTTTCTCGCTCCCTCTCTACCGGCTGCCATGCTGGGGAACTCTAGTGACCCACTAGGCGGGGTCGGGTTTTGCAACCCTTAGCAGCTTGGTCGTATTGTTTTGTTTCTATCGGCTGTTATGTTGGGTGAAGAACTCTAAGAACTTGCCGACTTTGCTTTCTACCTGACCTAACAATCATATTTTGCTTTCAAACAATCTTATACAAATGTGTATGGCCAAAAGAGGGATTTAAAATTAATATAAAAAAGGCATTAGAATATGGCAAAAAAGGGGATTAAAATTGAGATAAAAAAGAGAACCGCACATATTATTATGTACATAATTCACAATATTCAGAAAATGAACCAAGTGTTCTACTCATTTCTAAGCTATCAATATATGCATTTTCAACATATGTAACATATTCAAAGAACAAATACAATCACAAATCCGAGCTCCGTTCTCATGCGTTAGGCATACATGCTTTTTTATGCTAAAAAGCGAAGTAGACATGGTACTTATTCTAAGCATAGAGCATTGCAAAAGTTTCTAAATTTTGACATTTTTAGCAAAATTTGCAAAATGAAAATTTCCCAAAGGACATGGAATGTGCAAGGCTACAACCCACCCCCCCACTTAAAAATATGCATTGTCCTCAAAGCATTTTAAGCAAGATTCTACGGATGGAAAAAAAAGAAAAAGGAGAACAGAAGACCTCCCCTTGTAACCTAGTTTCTTCATGGAAGCTTGCTGTTTTTTTGTAAATTACATACATCAATAAGAAAGAAGCAAGATGCCCAGTTTTTTTGAACTGCTGTCTTTCTCTTCTTTTTTTTTTTCTTTAACTTGCTGTAAATTGGAGATGTTTTCCATAACTACTTTGGCTTATGTAATTTACCTTCTCCCTAAATGCAACCATAAATCAAACAAAGTAGATGAATAAATTTACACCACAGAAATCCATCCTATGAAGACTAGAGCGGAGAAAGATGGGATAAGGATAAAGCATAGGAAGAGCAAATACCCGATGGGAAGTAAACTGATAAAAAATACTTTGTGTTGAGAGTAATATATCCGGAACCAATTTTCTGGCAGCCATTAAGATTTACCCACTGCAACTCTGCACACAAATATTTTCTTATAAACAATAATTAACACAATCTAATTGGTATCTTATGGATATAAAAGACAGCATGGATCCATATTGGAAGGATTTCAAATTAGTCTACGAACAAAGAATTTGGAAGGATTTCAAATTAGTCTACGAACAAAGAATTTGGAAGGATTTCAAATTAGTCTACGAACAAAGAATTTGGAAGGATTTCAAATTAGTCTACGAACAAAGAATTTGGAAGGATTTGTGATCAACTAAGGAGCTCTCGACTTTCTCCGCTGGAATTTACCTTCCTTGGGTACTTATCGACCAGAGACTGGAAGTAGTTGTGCTCTTCTTCCACAGTAGTCATCCAAAGAGCAAGGGAAAGACCACGACGCGCAGTGGAATAGGAAAAAGAGCGTCGAGCACAGCTTTCGTGTCACCAGCAATCGCTTTTCCTTTATTGGTAGACCGAAAAGGCTTTGTCAAGCAGGCAGGCATGATTGTCACTCGATCGACAGTTGAGAAATCCAGCGCTGTTAGGCCAAGTAGAATTGTTTTATCAACGATTCGATGAATGTATCTATGTTCAATTCGTGTGTGTACATGTATGAATCAAGTTCATTTCGTTAGGATGAGGCTCATCAATTTAATTAGGGATCGGTCTTATGATGAAACAATTCATTGCATTGATAAATCCAATATAAAAAACCATTTTACCTATACTCATTAGATAAATCCAGTTCCTCAATGAGCGACTATGTGGATAAGATATATTTATGTACATATCTTATTATTTATAATTTATAAGAATTATATACACTAGACTCATCGTGGCTAGTGGCTTACTCAGAAATTGAATCAAATAGGCCTTTTTAACTCAGTGGTAGAGTAACGTCATGGTAAGGCGTAAGTCATCGGTTCAAATCCAATAAGGGGCTTTGGCTTTTTTCATAAAACTCCAGCCGTAGTATTCATATTTGATTGAGGGAAACGTGAGTGAGAGAGAAGGGGAGATGAGGGAAAAACTATAAAGGATTTAGTGAAGAAAAACCCATTTAAAATATATTTGAATTATTTGTGATAAAGCTCATTTAAAACCCAAAACAATTTCTTTATAACTAAAACAAATATTTTGTTTTTAAAATTTAGACTAAAAAAATCAAATTTTACTGCAAAAACTGAGATAAAATTGTCAAGCAAAAAAAATATATTTTGTTTTTCAAATAATTATAATCCATAATTTTCAAGAAATGTGAAATTTCATTTAATAAGATAAAAAAAATTGTGAACATTAGTTTCCAACTTTGGCAATGGATGAAAGTATTAGAAATTGAAAATAATTGTTAGACATGCATGTTAGCCGTCACCACAAACCAATCCAATTTTTCATTCAAAAATGTTGAATTTATAATTAATGGTTCTCGAAACATTCATACAATTTTTTTTTTTAATTTAACTTACTTAATTTGAGTTTTCTTACGATGTTCATGTCGATATTATACGAAAATTGTCTTAAATGATAAAATTGCTGAAGATATTCACAAATATAACAAAGTTTTACCGTCTGTTAGTTAGTGATAGAACATGTACTAGTGGTCTATCAATTATCCTCTATGGTTTTAGTTTAGTGGTTATTTATCAAGCTCTTAATAAATTAAATAGTGATTTAACAAATATAATGTAAAAGAATATTCCAAGAATAACCTTGGAGTATCACTTGAATTTTCAAAACGACCTAACAATGCTAAACTATAAGCTCATAACTCATAACCTATCAAAAAAAGTACAGATAAAACAAAAAAACTATTTAAATCTTGAAAAATGAAATATGAGAAAAAAAATGAAAAGAGAAGAAATAAATTTTAAAGTATATGTAAATTTTAGATATTAAGTAAAAAAGAGAATATGTAAGTTGAATTTTAATCGTAAGAATATGGATGTCTAGAAACAAATTTTTAATTTTTTAAAAGTTGATTTATAATCATTTGATTTCTTTAAATTCAACAACATAAACATAAAATGATTTGATTTTGAATTTATCACACCTTACAAATATTTTTCAAATTTCAAATCAAGAGATACTAAGTTTGTTGACCTTACCCACTTGATTGCCATTTTGAGACTTGTTTAAGACTAAGTTTGTTTCACTTGCATACTTGGTTGTCATTTTAGGTCTCAAAGTGCATTTTGAACTTTTTTTTTTAATGGGCTTTATCAAAAATAATTCAAATGGAATTGGCAGATGGCTGAGGGCCTTCGTGAAACGTGGGAGAGAAGCGATAAGAATATGGATGTCTTAATGGTCATAGAAATTTATTATGCTTGGTTTTTGCTTGAAATTTTTTCTATTATTTACTTTATTGAACACACACGAGCACCCGTACATCTGGATTTGTAAGAATATGTATCATTATAAGGTTTCCATCCATCTTTCTTATGCCATCGATGAAGTTTTCGCTTAGATCTTTATCTTAGTTCGGCCTCTTTAAAATGTTACTCCATACAAGGAAGATCGAAAGTTGTGATTACCAAGTGTAGATTTGTATTGTATAGTTGCCTTAGTTATTTTTTTAATTATTCTTTTTAGACGTTATTTTCTTTTATAATTAGTTCTCTTTAGTTAGAATTTCTATTAAATTATACTTACCTATTATCAAATCCTTTTTCCGTAATAAGAGAAAATGGAGTTTTTCTCAAATAACAAAAAGTGATTATTTAAGATAGTATGCTAAAGGGAACACATCCAACTACCATGTTCAGAATATTACCTTTGCCGATTGAAAGTCTTGGATTCTTGGTCAACTTTGAACGCAAATTTTTCTTAGTTGATTAATAAATATCAGGGTAAAAAGATCTTATATTGTAATATTGTTTTGCTTCACTTGCATCATACACTAAAACACAAGATTAAAAAAAAATATTATATTTAGACTTTTGTATGGTAGATTAGGTGTTCTCTTTGAATTGGTGGTTGGTATTGGCTTTCTAATTATGATATGATTTTGGGAACCTTTGAATTATGTTCTTCAAACCTTCTCTCTTCGATTGAAGCTTATTATATTTTATCGTTGTTAGTATGTTTTTTTTCTCTCCATTTTTTCCCTTCTAATATTTTTATTTGATATATAATGTGCATAAAAGAGAAAGTAGTTAATGTGTTTTACATTGTTGTGTTGTGCAAAGTTGGTGCACTTGGTTCAAATATTTAAGATTTGGTGAAGCACTTGGAATAGTCTAAGTTCAAACTTTTAATCTGTAGGATAACTTTATAAGAATCACACATTTACCTTTTTTTTTTTTTTTTTTGAAATAGGAAAGGAGCCTCTTCATTAAGCTGAAAATGAGTAGACAAGACAAAAGATAATACAAAGAAGCCCTAGGATCAGCTAGTGCACTCGGACATCTCATCTAGGTTGACACCCACTTAGCGTTCTCACCATATCGAGACTTAAACCAACGACAAGGTTTAGAATAGATCATACAAACTGCCCAATAAATATACAACATAGATTTAAGACCACTAGAAATCCAAAAGAAATAAAATAAGAGTACAGTAGTGGACTAAGAATTAAAAATGAAAGTCGGCAGTTATGACTTATATCTTGATGGAGAAATCTTTGATGTCTTTTGAAAGAGAGCATCAAGTAGAAGCATTGATTCTAGCCATTTCGACTCGAGTTGTCCAAGAGAAAGCTTTATTTTGAAATGTTAGTTGATTATGTTCAAACCAAATTTCTGGTAAAATGGCCTTTACTGCATTTAACCAAATCAATCTTGGTTTCTTCTTGAGAATGGGACATGAAATAAGCTGGACCGCGTTCTCCTAAATCTATAGTCGAAAACCCAATTCAAATGAAGATAGCCAAGTAAGCCAAAACCAACACTTCTTTGCATGTAGGCAGGAGAAGAAAATATGATGTAAATCTTCTAAAGCATGCAAACACAAGGGACAAACATGAGGAGATAAACTGAGAAAGGGAGGTTTCATTTGCAAAACTTCTGCACAGTTCATAGTCCATTTCGCATTCTCCAAAGCGTGATATTCACTCTTCTAGGGCTTTTTGTCTTCCAAATTGTCGAGTACTTTGTTTTCAAGACTGTGTTAGAACATGTTTGGCTGATTAATAAATTAGTAGAACACACTATTTGGTGTTCTATCATTTTGGTATCGGAGAAATCGAATCTGTGAAGTTCTATATCATGGCTCAAAAGCGAATTGAGGAAAAGTTGGAAATGGTAGATCAAGAAATATCCGGCATTCGAGCAGAATTACATGATCTGCCAACAATCAAGGAAAACATGTCATCTTTGGCGAAGAGTATTGAGAGGTTAGGAGTACAGGCTGAGAAGCAACAACAGCAACCAGAAACACTGTTGAAATATATTGAAGGAATGATCAAAGGGAAGACAACGATGGAAGAAGTACTAGAAGGATCATCAAGTGAGTTGACAGCATGGTTGATGTCAGTGATTGGACGATGATGGGAGGAAAATATGAGGAAAAACATACCAAGTTGGAGGGTGAAGATTCTGCGGGCGACCGAAGCAAATTTAAAAAAATTGAAATGCCAGTTTTTGTGGGAAATGATCCTGATTCTTGGTTGTTTAGGGCTGAGAGATACTTTCAGATACACAAACTGAGTGAGTCAGAGAAAATGACTGTGTCCATTATTAGTTTTGATGTAGCAGCTTTGAATTGGTATAGATCTCATTATTAGTTTTGATGGAGCGAGATATATCCTATTAAAGTTGTCGTGTTACTTAATCGCATTATAACGCAAAGACATTCCTTTGCTCTTTCTTGCATACAAGTTAGTTCCCATTTCTATTTTGTCATCCATATTCCCTCTTATAGAATCTCTAAGCGTAGATATCTAGTGGTAGTTTGTTCTTGTATTTCTTTTATACCATTCGTTATTCTTTAATTCTTTTATACTGCCTAGATAATAAGTAATACCTAAAATTAATATCTTGAATCAATTCCTTATGTTCGACTCGGGATCACCCATGTAAACCTACCATTTCACTTGCACTTGGACAAGTAGTAAGAAAACTTGTACTCAAGAGGACTTAGTTGCCACACGATATGAAGGTCTAGTGAGCAATTCACATGCAGTTAACATGCTTAGTGATATATCGCCTAGATTGAGTATAATTTTCATTCACCATTTACTAACACTAAGTCCTGATTGTTGAAGAGAAACAACACCTCAATAACCGGAGCGATCGACTTCTATCTTTAGTTATTCGATCTTGAACCTTAATTGCACTGAGAGATGGCCTGGGATGAAACAAATTTACATTTATTTTATTCAGTCTCGAGCATACATTGTCCTAAGATGCTACATTATGAAAGACTTCTGCCTTTAGTTATTCGATCTCAGGCCTTAATTGCACTGAAATGACTCGGGATGAAAGAATTCTGTCTTTATTCTATTTAATCTTGGGCATACATTACATTGAGATGCTCCGAAATGAAATTTTTTTGCCTTTAGTTATTCGATCTCGACCTTAATTGCATCGAGATGACCCGTTATTAATAAATCACAAAGAAGATATAAATCGCAAGGACGTCTATGGAATTTGTGAAAAAATAATCTCGCATCATGGACTTTTCTTATTTTGTTATACGAACCATAAATATTTTGGATTTTTCTACATTTATGTAAATTACTCTTAAATTAATCTAATTAATATTTAATTGGAAATCACCGCCACTTGGATATAGGAATACGGGAGCATCCCACATTCTCTAAATAGCACCCACATATGGAAGTTATTATCTTAATTTAAATTAATGATCACAAATAGCAAAAAAGTTAAAACTATTTACAAAATATAGCAAAAAATTGAAACTATTTACAAAAAGACTCAAATGTGCTATAGAGAATTTAATTATTATGCTAATTAGTTTCAATTTAATTAGTATATTTGAAAATTCCACTTAAATTTGATTAACACTAAAATAATTAGTTAATATATAATAATTATTTAAATCACATTTAATTAATATTTCATTTAAATCACATTTAAATGAATATCTCTCACATAACCAATAGTTTGAATTTAATTAAATAGAATTAAACTAAATTATTAATTAATTCTTCAATTATTTAATTTCTAAATTAAATATTTTATATTTGATTTAATATAGATTTGAATCATACTCATATATGAATTTCTCTCATAACCTATTGTTTGAATTTGTATCATATACGTATTAAATTTTAATCTATAGTTTTATTACAAATTTAATTCATATTAAATTAATATTTGAACTCATTCAAATATTTATTATTTCATAAATTAATTTTAAATCATATACAAAATTAAATTTATATAATAAAGTTCAATTAAAAGATAAATTTTATATTATAATATATCACCATACATTATACTAATTTTCAAAGTAAATATGAACATTTCAAATTACAGTCAATATGTAATAACCTTAATACCCTTTACATACTAGGAAGGGACCTAATAAATTTACATTTCAAAGTGTTGGGAGCTAGCTACCATAGTTGAAATCAATTTATTTACTTTAGTTGTCGTATTATCCTTAAGAGCACCTCATGCCTCCACATCAATAATCATTTTATCTCATTGCAACAATCACCCATATAAATATTGAATCAACATATGGTTCTGTACCTAATGATGAAAAACTTGGCACTGAGCCAAGTATCTCCCCCAATAATCGTAAAGTGATTCATCCTTTCCTTGTGTGATGCCATAGATTTTCTTCCTCACACTAGTAGCATAAAAGGTTGAAAAGAACTTTTCCAAATATTGTCTCTACATCTACTCCCATGAAATAATGCTCCCTGGTGACAAGTAATAGAGCTAATCTTTCACTTCTTCGTGTTACGAGAAGGGAAAAGCTCTCATGTTCGTCTCCTCAAGGGTTATAATGTGAGGACTCATTCCATTGCAAACAATATGGGGCTCGGCTATCGAGAATAATTGTAACGACCCAACTTTTCTAAGTAAGTCGAGATCGTTAGTTTTTAACAAATAAAAGACTCTGATTAATATAAAACAAAACGTAAGCAATTTAAAAAAAAAAAAAAAAAACATCTTCAAGTCAGGCCTGATTTTTAAACATTCAAGAAAGTATAAAATAATACTGTTTACAACAAACGTTTGTAAACTAAATTTCAAATCAATCTTAAATAAGCGGAAGCAATTACACGTTTCCTATGGCATCACGCTTCCTTCCTGCCCCTCGCCGGTTTGCCGCCTTTATTACCTTTGCCTGAAAATTAAACATAAGAAGGGTGAGTATAACAATACTCAGTAAGAGACCCTCTACTGGTCTCGTCAGGGGAAAATAAATTGTTAAAGTTCTATTGGGACACCCTGTACAGTCGCAGTCTTGTGATCCCGTAGGATACACATTTCAGTCTAACGCCCCGAAGGACGTACATATCAGTCTGACGCCCCGAGGGACGTACATATCAGTCAAGTGTTCTGCAGAACACATATCAGTCAAGTGTTCTGCAGAACACATATCAGTCAAATGCTCCCGAAGGTGCAAAATAAATTGGTGATCCCGTGGGACACCTACAAGGTAATCATCCCAATACAACCTAACAATCTATCCCCTCATTCCATTCAACCCATCCTTCAGATACTTCAAAACATAGAGTTCTTTCTCTCAACGTCCTAACAGTCAACTTATCTCACTTAGGTCATATGTCTGTCAATAACATACTAATACATCAGTCAATCAAACTATACAGTCAATACACCCCTCAGATCACCAGCACACAGTCATACTTTAGCGTAACGACACCCAATCTAAACGACAATCACAAGATCGCATCTGCATCTCATACAAGCATAATCTACAATTTTCGTCCTGTCCACATCCACACACATATATATATATACTCCATGACAATCACAATATGCATTCCACATTAAGTCTACTTCAATTTCTATGCATATATATATATTTTTAGTCAATCCACAGTGTACATTCAGCACCGAATCTACACCCATACGTGTATAAACATAAGTATCATCTCAACATCTTTACTCAGTCAAAGATAATCATTCAGACATGCAATTCACAATCATAAGTGAGTCCAGTAGAAAATCCCTTACCTTCAAATTTGTTAAGCTCCTTAACCACGTTGAAGTCTATGAAGAACGAACCTAAACATTAAGACAATTTCTCAATAATTCCCTTCAACGCATCAGTCATTTAAATTCAACCCAATGTGAATCTTTTTGCAACTTACCCAAATCTTCGCGAAAGAAATCGAGCAGTGGCTTTGCGAAGAGATGACGTGCGACGGAGAGACCGTATACAGATGGCCGGAGAGTCGCGCGGCAGTGCAGACGACGGAGGAGAAGGAATCGGCGGCGGCTGGGCTGAAAACAGAGGAGAAAGGAGAGGGGAGACAGCCGGCGGTTACAGGTTCACGCGGCGGCCTTGCTTCGCGAACAGAGATGGCGGCCGACGGTTGCAGCGACGTCCGGCTGGGTTTGGACGAAACGGAGAGGAAAAGAGAAGATGGAGATGGCCGACGGCAGTTGCTGTGCGAACGGATGGGGCGGCTGACTGCGGTTGGCTGCGGCAGGACGGGAAGAAGAATAGGGAAAATGGGTGGGCGGCTGCTAGGGTACCGGAAGGAGAAGAAAAGAAAAATGAGAGAGGGGTTGTGTGCGCGCGAGAGAGAGAGATAAATTTCTTTTTCTTTTCTTTTTATTTAAATTAAGTATAAATATATATATATATATATAAAATTAAAAAAAAATATATATATACATACCTTTGGGGCATTACATTCTTCCCTCCTTAAGAAACTTTCGTCCTCGAAAGTTCTAATCCTGAAATAACTCTGGATAACGAGTCCTCATTTCTTCCTCTCGCTCCCATGTCGCCTCTTCAATTCGATGATTCCGCCACAAAACCTTTACTAATGGAATGCTTCTATTACGAAGCATCTTTACCTCTCTAGCCAGAATCTCCACAGGTTGTTCTACATAGCTCAAATGCTCATCAATCTCCAAGGGTTCATAGTCCACTACATGAGACGTATCGGCCACATACTTCCTCAACATCGAAACATGAAAAACATTATGAACTGCAGAGAGAGATGGTGGTAATGCCAAGCGATACGCCACAACACCAACCCTCTCTAAGATCTCAAATGGTCCAACAAAACGAGGACTTAACTTTCCTTTCTTCTCAAAACGCATAACACCCTTCATAGGTGCTACCTTCAAGAATACCTTTTCTCCCACATCGAACTTAAGGTCTTTTCGTCGTACATCCGCATAACTCTTCTGTCTACTCTGCGCTGTTTGCATACGTGCTCTAATCTTTTGAATAGCCTCATTAGTAGACCGAACTAATTCAGGTCCCATCAATCTATGTTCACCAACCTCACTCCAACAAACAGGGGTTCTACAACATTTGCCATATAAAGCCTCAAATGGTGCCATACCGATGGTAGCCTGGAAACTGTTGTTATAAGCAAACTCCATCAAATGTAGATGAGAGTCCCAACTACCTGGAAACTCTATAACACAAGCTCGTAGCATATCCTCTAAAACTTGGTTCAAACGTTCAGTTTGACCATCAGTCTGTGGATGAAAGGCTGTACTGAAATCCAATCTCGTACCCATAGCAGTCTGAAGTCCCTTCCAAAACTTGGAAGTAAACCGTGCATCCCTATCAGAAACAATCGATACAGGCACTCCATGCAGTCTCACAATCTCAGTTAAATACAACTCTGCCCACTTACTAGCAGTATAAGTGGATTTTCCTGGTACAAAATGTGCCGATTTTGTAAGCCTGTCTATGACAACCAGAATCACTGTGAAACCCTTCAGGGTCTTAGGCAGCCCTGAAATAAAATCCATCGACACATTCTCCCACTTCCACTCTGGCACACTTAAAGGTTGTAGTAAACCTGCTGGTTTCTGTCTAGGTGCCTTAACTTGCTGACATACTAGACACTTACTAACAAATTCCGCCACTTCTCTCTTCATATTCCGCCACCAATAAAATCGTTTTAGATCCTGATACATTTTCGTGCTACCAGGATGCATGGAAAATGGGGAATTATGGGCTTCATCTAGTAAGTCAATCTTAACTGTACTGTTCGCTGGCACACATAAACGTCTCTCAAACATCAACCCACCATCAGAGGATATGGAGAACTCATCAGTCTGCCCTGTTTCAACAAGGCTACGTCTCTCCATCAAATAAGGATCATTACTCTGAGCATCAACAATCTTGTGCCTCAGAGTCGGTTGCACCGTTAATTGAGCTAGCTGTGAGGTGACTCTCCCCACAGACACTGCAATCTCAGCTCTCTCCAAGTCTCGATGCAATGGTACCTGTCTAGTAATGAGTGCTGCCGAATGTGATGCTTTTCTACTAAGAGCATCAGCCACCACATTCGCCTTACCAGGATGGTATAATATCTCACAGTCATAATCTTTTACCAACTCGAGCCACCTTCGCTGTCTCATATTCAACTCCTTCTGAGTGAAGAAGTACTTTAGGCTCTTATGGTCAGTAAAGATTTGTATCTTTTCACCGTACAAGTAATGTCTCCATATCTTCAATGCAAAAACCACTGCTGCCAACTCCAAATCATGTGTGGGGTAGTTCTGCTCGTGACTCTTCAACTGACGAGAGGCATAAGCAACCACCTTACCTTTCTGCATCAAAACACAACCCAGTCCTTTCTTGGAAGCATCACTGTAAATCACAAAACTTCCAGATCCATCTGGTACAGTAAGGACCGGTGCAGTAACTAACCTTTGCTTAAGGTTCTGAAAACTATCCTCACAAGCTGGACTCCAAACAAACGGAGTTCCCTTCCTTGTCAACTGAGTCAAAGGAGTAGCCAAACGTGAAAAATCCTCCACAAACCTCCGGTAGTACCCTGCTAAACCCAGAAAACTACGAACCTCACCAACTGTGGAGGGTCGAGACCAACTGGTAACAGCTTCTATCTTTGCAGGGTCTACTGAAACTCCCTCACTGGAAACCACATGACCAAGAAAAGCCACCTGCTTCAACCAAAATTCGCACTTCGAGAACTTAGCATACAGTTTATTGGCTCGAAGAGTCTCTAATACCTTATGTAAATGTTCCTCATGTTCGACTTCAGTCTTGGAATAAACCAAGATATCATCAATGAAGACTATCACAAAAGTGTCCAAGAAATCCTTAAACACCCTGTTCATCAAATCCATAAATACAGCAGGTGCATTAGTCAAACCAAAAGACATCACTATGAATTCATAATGTCCATACCTCGAACGAAAGGCAGTCTTAGGAATATCACGGTCTCTAATCCTCAACTGGTGATAACCTGACCGTAAGTCAATCTTAGAGAACACCGTGGCTCCCTGTAACTGATCGAACAAATCATCGATTCTGGGTAAAGGATACCTGTTCTTGACTGTTACTTTATTCAACTCTCTATAGTCAATGCAAAGACGCATCGACCCATCCTTCTTCTTCACAAACAATACTGGTGCACCCCAAGGTGACACACTAGGTCGAATAAAGCCTTTGTCAAGCAATTCCTGTAACTGTACCTTCAGTTCTTTCAACTCAGCAGGAGCCATCCTATAAGGGGCTCTAGAAATAGGAGTAGTGTTTGGCTCCAACTCAATGACAAAATCAACCTCTCTATGTGGCGGCAGTCCTGGAAGATCTTTTGGAAATACATCTGGGTATTCTCTTACCACAGGTTCTGAAGTTAAAGAAGTCTCACCTTCCCTAGTATCCACCACACTTGCCAAAATACTCCAAGTACCCTGGCTGAGTAGTTTACTAGCTTTCATAGCTGAGATTACTTTAGGCAGTACTACTGTTCCTACTCCCTTGAATTTAAAGCTAGATGCAGTAGGGGGACTAAACACAACTTCCTTACGAGAACAATCAATACTAGCATGATTAGTAGCTAGCCAATCCATACCTAAAATTACATCAAAGTCACGCATATCTAATACCAACAAGGTTACGTCCAGTACACGACCAGCTATTTCAATTTCACATGCTTTAATCTTTTCCTTAGACAACATAATTTCTCCAGACGGTGTAGACACTGACAAAACATAGTCTAAGGGTTCCACTTCTAAGCATGCATGCGTCACAAAAAGCGATGAAATAAATGAATGAGAAGATCCCGAGTCAAACAAGGTCAAGGCAAAATGCCCCAATACTGGTAACGTACCTGTCACTACTGTGCCGGCCTTCTCTGCCTCTGATCTATTAGTGGCAAAGATTGTACCCCGCTGTGGAGGTCTCTCTCCCTGACTGCTCGATCCAGCCCCAGTAGATCTCAAGGGACACCTATCAGCCATGTGTCCCTCTTGCTTGCACTTATAACAGACTCTCGTTCCCATCAAACAACGACCCAGGTGGCGTTTCCCACACGTATCACATACTGGCCTCTCTTGAGTAGTGTCTCCTGCACCGCCAGAACTCTGCTGGAAACTGCGAAAAGAATCACCTGGTCTCATGTTCCTCTGAGGAACTCCTACAGTTCTCTGCTCTACTTTTCTCTTTTGACCCGACGACGATCCCTTATTAAAGCTCCTTGGCTGTCTTTCATCCTTCCCAATACTCATATCCACTGCCAGACGCAGTGCTTCAGCTTGGGTAGTGGGCTTTAGTGCTCGCACAAAACCCCTAATTTCATCTCTCAATCCCTTGACGAACCTATCAGCTCTAGCCTGTTCATTACTAACAAGCTCAGGGGCAAAACGTGACAGCATATCAAACTCCTGGTCGTACTCCTCGACTGTCATATATCCTTGCTTCAACTCCAAGAATTCCTGGCTTTTGGCGTCTCTAAGGTTAGCCGAGAAAAACTTGGTATAGAAGCAGTCCTTAAACTGATCCCAGGTAATCTGCCTCACATCTCCACCTAGCATGCGCATGGTAGTCCTCCACCAGATAATGCCTCTGTCCCTCAGTAGAAAAGCAGCACACTGAACTCTGTGCTCCTCAGGACATCTCATGTAATTAAATATGGTTTCCACAGAGGACAACCACATTTCAGCTTTAGTAGGATCCTCCAGTGACCCATCAAACGTCTGAGGGTCATACTTCCGAAAGTCCCTCAAATGTTTCGCCTCAGCAGAAAGTTGGTTAGGTAATTCTTGTGCAGGAGGGGCTGCTGGTGCAGGGGGAACTACAGGTGCAGGTGGGACTGCAGGTGCCTGCTGGTTTTGAGCTATGGCTGTCATAAGTTCTGTAAACCTCTGCTCCATGTGAGCAGACAGTGCATCAAACTCAACGTGAGTCACGGGTGCAGCAGGAATTCGCTGTTCAGCTTGACCCTCAGTAGGCTGATTACGACCTGCTCCTCTACCTCGGCCTCCTGCTCCTCTACCTCGGCCTCTACGACCTCCTCTACGTACTTCTTCCCTTGGCGGCATAATTCCTATTATCCACCAACAACACTCTTTAACAAAATCTTAATCATAAACATAAGCAAGTCTTTATCGTCATGCAATCTAGTTTAATTTAGGCAAGGTCATGCAAATAAACCATACATATAAGCATAAAGCATACCTGACGAGAGACGAAGGGTCGCGTTTGCCATAGGAACACAAAAACATAGACTTACATCGTAAGTCAGTCTACAGAACCTAAAACTTAGGCTCTGATACCAACTGTAACGACCCAACTTTTCTAAGTAAGTCGAGATCGTTAGTTTTTAACAAATAAAAGACTCTGATTAATATAAAACAAAACATAAGCAATTTAAAAAAAAAAAAAAAAAAAACATCTTCAAGTCAGGCCTGATTTTTAAACATTCAAGAAAGTATAAAATAATACTGTTTACAACAAACGTTTGTAAACTAAATTTCAAATCAATCTTAAATAAGCGGAAGCAATTACACGTTTCCTATGGCATCACGCTTCCTTCCTGCCCCTCGCCGGTTTGCCGCCTTTATTACCTTTGCCTGAAAATTAAACATAAGAAGGGTGAGTATAACAATACTCAGTAAGAGACCCTCTACTGGTCTCGTCAGGGGAAAATAAATTGTTAAAGTTCTATTGGGACACCCTGTACAGTCGCAGTCTTGTGATCCCGTAGGATACACATTTCAGTCTAACGCCCCGAAGGACGTACATATCAGTCTGACGCCCCGAGGGACGTACATATCAGTCAAGTGTTCTGCAGAACACATATCAGTCAAGTGTTCTGCAGAACACATATCAGTCAAATGCTCCCGAAGGTGCAAAATAAATTGGTGATCCCGTGGGACACCTACAAGGTAATCATCCCAATACAACCTAACAATCTATCCCCTCATTCCATTCAACCCATCCTTCAGATACTTCAAAACATAGAGTTCTTTCTCTCAACGTCCTAACAGTCAACTTATCTCACTTAGGTCATATGTCTGTCAATAACATACTAATACATCAGTCAATCAAACTATACAGTCAATACACCCCTCAGATCACCAGCACACAGTCATACTTTAGCGTAACGACACCCAATCTAAACGACAATCACAAGATCGCATCTGCATCTCATACAAGCATAATCTACAGTTTTCGTCCTGTCCACATCCACACACATATATATATATACTCCATGACAATCACAATATGCATTCCACATTAAGTCTACTTCAATTTCTATGCATATATATATATTTTTAGTCAATCCACAGTGTACATTCAGCACCGAATCTACACCCATACGTGTATAAACATAAGTATCATCTCAACATCTTTACTCAGTCAAAGATAATCATTCAGACATGCAATTCACAATCATAAGTGAGTCCAGTAGAAAATCCCTTACCTTCAAATTTGTTAAGCTCCTTAACCACGTTGAAGTCTATGAAGAACGAACCTAAACATTAAGACAATTTCTCAATAATTCCCTTCAACGCATCAGTCATTTAAATTCAACCCAATGTGAATCTTTTTGCAACTTACCCAAATCTTCGCGAAAGAAATCGAGCAGTGGCTTTGCGAAGAGATGACGTGCGACGGAGAGACCGTATACAGATGGCCGGAGAGTCGCGCGGCAGTGCAGACGACGGAGGAGAAGGAATCGGCGGCGGCTGGGCTGAAAACAGAGGAGAAAGGAGAGGGGAGACAGCCGGCGGTTACAGGTTCACGCGGCGGCCTTGCTTCGCGAACAGAGATGGCGGCCGACGGTTGCAGCGACGTCCGGCTGGGTTTGGACGGAACGGAGAGGAAAAGAGAAGATGGAGATGGCCGACGGCAGTTGCTGTGCGAACGGATGGGGCGGCTGACTGCGGTTGGCTGCGGCAGGACGGGAAGAAGAATAGGGAAAATGGGTGGGCGGCTGCTAGGGTACCGGAAGGAGAAGAAAAGAAAAATGAGAGAGGGGTTGTGTGCGCGCGAGAGAGAGAGATAAATTTCTTTTTCTTTTCTTTTTATTTAAATTAAGTATAAAAATATATATATATATAAAATTAAAAACAAAATATATATATACATACCTTTGGGGCATTACAATAATATGGGGCTCGACTATCGAGAATATAACGACTGAACCCTAAGTGGAAGTCCATAAGTTCACTTTAGCAGTTAGCTAAATGAAAATCTACTTATAATATGGAGCAAGCACTAGAAGAAATTTGCTCTTTATTGTCAGTTTAGAACTGACATTAATGGCCTTTGGTGTCAGTTCGGAATTGACATCTATGCTAGCGTTATTAAAGGCCTTTAATGTCATTTTTGCTTTGATGTCAGTTTAAAAATGACATCAAATGCATCATTGATGGCCACTGATGTCGGTTTTAAATCAACATTTTTTATGGCGTAATTGTTGACCTTTACTGTTGGTTTTCCTTTAATGTCGTTTTTAAACCGACATCAAAGCCTTGTTTGTTTTTTTAATTTATTTATTTTAATTATTTTTCATGGTGTCGAAATCCACATTATTTGTTACGAATTACGACATGAAATGTTCGTCATCGAATATTAAAAAAGTATAAAAAATAATTGTTGCACGATTGCTAGCTGTCTACCACTCCATGGCAAACCTTATATATTACTTCCATATTTCACCTGCAAGGCAGAAGATCAACACCTACAAAACAAGCATACACTTCCACACATCCAATGGCAAACTAATACTATTTCTAGCTATATAGAATTCAAACCTACAAAACCAGCACATACACTTTCACACTTCGATGCAAACTAATAATATTTCTAGCTACAGAATTCAACACCTAAAACCCAACATATATACATTTTTCCACACTTCCATAGCAAACCAATATTTCCATTTCACCTACAAGGAAGAAGATCAACACCTACAAAACAAGCATACACTTCCACACATCCAATGGCAAACTAATACTATTTCTAGCTATAGAATTCAACATGTAAGAAACCTACAAAACCAACACATACATTTCCACACTTCCATGGCAAACCAATATTTCCATTTCACCTACAAGGAAGATCAACCCCTACAAAACCAGCATACACTTCCACACATCCAATGACAAACTAATACTATTTCTAGCTATAGAATTCAACATGGTAAGAGGCCACAAAACCAGCACATACACTTCCACACTTCCATGGAAAACTACAAAAATACACTTTTCCACACTTTCATAATACTACAAAAATACACATATCAATCAAGTAAATAATATGTAAAGTATTAAAGTATGTGTACAACAAATTCCTCCACTAATACACACTTTCCACATAGTACTACAACAAATACACTCTAAAGTCAACACCTAAAACACTACAATACAACACTTATTCATAAACTACTACAAGCAGAAAACCTCAAAATTAAAGTATGTACAACAAGTAGTACTAGAATCTCGTAGCTTATATATTAAAACAATTAGTATTAGTACTAGTAACTTATATACTACAAAAAAAGTGTAAAAGCTTACACAAATCGGCTAACAAAGCTTGCATATTTTGTTCGAATCTCGTCAATCTCCTCTTGCGTATATGCACTTTTTTATATTAAACTACGTAAAAAGAAAGGTATGAAAAGAATAAGTTTAGATAATTTATGTAATTTGTAACATATAAAAAGTGAAAGTAGAAACTTACAAGGCTAGTGATGGGAGTACTAGAAATATGCACGATTTCATGTATATACTTTTGGACATAATACCCACACCCAACCGAATCCAATTGACGAGGACACTGCATGTATATAAATTATATACAAATTATTCTTATGTTTCATTGAAAATAATTATGTGTCAATGCAAATTACCTTTATAGGTTTCCATTTCGGATTTGACCGATAATGTTGTAAATCATGCTTAGCTTGCCATGTTTTTAATCCTCTATACATTTGGAAACATTAGAATTAGAAGACAATGAAGTCAAATAAGAAGTAAATCATAAGTCACATTTATGACTCCATGGATGTCTTCGTTAACTTTACTTTGAAGAGAGTCCAAAACATAAACACAGTTCTCTCGAAGATCGATGACATGCAACATCCAATGAAAACTACAATAAACATCTTCAATGTGAGTATACATTTAACCTCAATGAAAAACATAATAATGTGTTAATCTTATTTATTTACCCAGTATTATACGGAATTAGAACTATTTGTTCCAAGGTAGCCGCTTCTAACTGGTTGGCAAAATTTCTGGATCGGAGATCACGATCCTTGATATGTGATGTTATTTTTGCTTGGTCATAACAAAAAACTTGCTTCCACAATCACATTCATCCCAAAGATATCTAAGTAAAAGCAACCGTAGTTAAAAAGGAACAAAATAACTATAGCTATAATATTGGACATAAAGATGAGTAAAAGATGTTTACTTACGTAATGTATGCTAGGATGCACATATAGCCTATTTCTACCATGCCACAATAATGGAGCAAGTCCTAACGAGCTAAATAAATGAATTTGTTTTTACCGAATATTAGCTCGTTCATTAGGATGCGAACCATATCTACATCCTTCATATTGTTCACGACATGTCCATATAAGAGCTTAATGGTTCCATTAACATTTATGTAATTTGAAGAATACAGAACATCCTTTGGGGTTGAATGCTCCAAGCACAAACAAAATAATATCAAAACCTAAAATACAATCACAAATAAATATCAAAGCTTCAATAGCATATAAACAAGTCAACGAGGTCATTCAACAATATTACCTAATGCTTGATTTAAAGTCTCTATCTTGCCCTTCACTGGAATAGGTAAACTACAAGTTTAGGGTTTAGGGTTTAGGGTTTAGGGTTTAGGGTAAAGTCTCTATCTTGCCCTTCATGAGCAAGTCCACCAAGATTTTAACATTGGGACCACCATTGCTATCATCAAGTACGGTTGCTATTGCAACAATATTATTAATTGTTCCTATAGCCAATTTGCACGGTGTTTACTTTACAAGTATTAAAAGCATCATTAAGAACAATTTATCCTATAAACATTAAAATTTTAAAAGTGACAACAAAGTTAATTACCTTCACTTCTTCGTTCATAGGTGTGTTGCCCAAATCCTCATCGGCATAGAGATCTATGTTAACACTTCTGATGGACGATCTCAGATGATTATGACCCTTTTTGTAACTTTTGCTTTTTGAGTCATCTTCTACAACTTGAGAACTTGCAATTTTCTCTTTCCCTTTCACTGTCTTGAAAATATAGTGATTGAGAGACAAAACCACCCATGCCACGTACACGTCCACCATGCTCCTTAGAGCGCAATGACTCAGTCAATATGTCCTCATCTCTATGTGTTTCAGCTAATGCATCCTATAGAACAATACAAGTATTCATCATTAACTAAGTTAACAAAAGATTAAATATTGTATATAAGTAAATCGCAAGCAAACTTACGATTCGAGAGACACAATCTCGAGTAGCATCATCAAAATAATCATTGTTTTTTCCTTTTCTTGCACACGCACACGCACACACCCACACACACACGTGCACACACACGTGCACACACACGAACACACGCATGAACGCATGCACACATCCACAGACACATGCACGCAAACACGCACGTCCATCCATACGGGCACATGCGCACTCACACACACGCACACCCACCTACACGGGCACATGCGCGTACAAGCACACACACGCGCACAAATGCGCATGCACACACGCGCGCTCACATGCGCATGCACACACGCGCGCTCACATGCACATGCACAGACACGCGCACAAATGCGCATGCACACACGCGCGCTCACATGCACATGCACACACACGAACACATACGCACACACACACACGTGCACACACATGCACTCGCACACGCACACCGACCCACACGGGCACATGCGCACTTGCACACACGCACCGACACACATGCACGCACGCGCACCCACACGGGCACATGTGCACTCATACACACAAGCACACGTACACCCACCCACATTGGCACACGTGCACTTGCACACGCACATGCATACATCCACACACAAGCACGCCCATGCGCATGCACGCACACGAACACACGCATGAACGCACACACACATCCAGACACGCACGCGCACACACACACACATACATGTACGAACATACGCACACCCACCCACACAAACATATGCGCACTTGCACACATGCACACACACACACCCACACACATGCACGCACGCGCACATGCACACTCATGCACACGGACACATACGCACTAACACACACGAGCACACACACACCCACACAGACACACGCACACTTTCACACGCACACACAAGCACACGCACGCGCACACGCATACGTACACACCCACATACATGCGCACATGCGCATGCACACACATCTACACACACATACACACATGCACACAAGCACACACACATACGCACACGCACATCAACCCACACGGGCAAACGTGCACTCGCACATATGCGCACACACACGCACACACGTACATATGCACAAAGATGTGAAAATGAATTAAATTTAAAAAACAATTACATTAATTGTGTTGAGAATGACTTTTAAACTATATTCATTTAACTTAATAACATTAATTAAATTATAATTTCTATTAATATTGATTTAAGAGTGTCATTAGTGTAATTATATCAATATAATGCGATCTTATCCAATTTTACCAACAAAAAACAAGTCAAATATGGACTAGTAAATCCACACTCTTTGTCATAAGAGATATAATAACGTTTTTATGGGTCATTTTAAAAAATGACAAAACAACTTTTTCTTTTGAATTTTAGCAAATAGGATTTTTTATCTGAAAAAGATACATCAACCCATAATAACACTACAACAAATCTGGGTTGTAGTGTCAGGTGAAAAAAAATGAAAAATTGTCTTTATTGTCGTTTTTGAAAAGGTGGATCAAACCGACATTAATGATAAGGGTTTAATGTCGTTTTTAAATCGACATTAATGATTTTATTTTTTTAATTTTTTGTATTTTGTAAAAACTGACATTAATGACCCCTCATTTTTAATTTCTTTTTAAAAAATTGTTAGGTTTTAAAAACTAAAATTTTCCTCTCTTTCTTACTTTTCTCTTTCTTACTTTACTCTTTCTTACTTTTCTCTTTCTTACTCTACTCTTTCCCTATCAATTTTTCTTTTCTTTCTCTCCAAGTTGGTTTCTAATTTTGTTCTCTTCTCAATCTTTGACCCTAGATCGCGAACGGCAACCAATCTTCATCGTGCTTCCGCTGCAAAAATCCTTGGGTTTCTTCATTTGATTGTTAACTTGTGACTGCTAGGTAGCATTATTGATTATTAATTGTCTTTATTTTTTCAAATGTGCAGCCTTATTCATACTATCTTTTGTTAGAAAAATGAAAGAAGAGAAGACATAGAAATGAGCTTGGTAACTACCATTCTTGTAGGTGGATTTGCCAAAATGGAAAATGTAGAGTAAGTAATTTTGGTATAGCTATTTGGAGTATTATGTGAAGCACAATATCTTCATAATGTGATGCGTTTTGGTTTTCGATTGAGATCAATCTTGGTAATTAATTGTTTTGAATTGTGTTTTATTTTATCTTTTAGTAGTAAATGTTTTTGTTTTCTTTAGTTTAGTTTGAGTATTAGTCTGTTTTGATATATTTGTAGGTTGCATCTATTTATCCATATATTTATCTTTGATCAATACCTAGCTAGTGGAGTCTCTTCTTTTTATGGGCTTCCTTAAATTCCATGTTCTTTTACTATATATTTGAGATTTTCACCTTCCATAAATGAAATAAATTAACTATTTTCATTTGAAAAGAAAAACGATCCAATAGGAGTTTGTAAGATTATTTATCATCTCCATTGTTTAACTTTCTCTATAAAAACAATGTTGCTATTTATCATCTCCAATAGGAGTTTGTAAGATTATTTATCATCTCCATTGTTTAACTTTCTCTATAAAAACAATGTTGCTATTGATGGGTAAATTTATACAATTAAGAGTAAGAAGCCTATAGACTAGCATTGCTAAATTGAACATTCAAAATTTGCTTTGAAGTAAGAGTCGAGGATGGTATAATTATTCTTTAGTTGTATTCCTCTTTTTCTTATAGATCTTTGAAGAACCAAATTAGGTTATTTTCTTCTTCTTAATGAGTTGTTTGACCAAAGCTTATTTTCTTCTTTATTTTTGCAGCACTTTTGGGTTGCCATTTCAATTGTCTTCTTTGTTGCTGCTACATTATTTACTCTACTGAAACTTTGTGGTAATTTTTAATTTTCCACATTTAGATTGCAGTCTGTTTAGTTTGATTTTAAATAATATGTACTAATTTTGCAAATTCTAGATTTAATCTTCCCTAGGTTGTAAAGTATATTTTGGTCTTAGATAGCCAGCCAAGCTAAGCTAAGTAGATGGAAGCAATTGTTGAAGTTGAAGATTGTGAAAGCGTTTAAGATTTCTTATTTAAGTCTTGTATTAGGATCTAGTTTCATGTATTATTATAGAATGTATATACAAACGCAATATTAAGATTTCATTTTCTATATACAAATGTAAAAGAAAAATATTGTAGTTCCTAAAATAATATTAATTTTATTGATTTGTTGGTGTGAGAAAAAAATATTTATTTACACGTATCTAATGTCAGTTTATAAAAAATGAACAATAATGCAATAATTATATATTTTTTTGTAAAAATAGATCCAAAAACAAGACTTTAATGTCGGTTTAAAAACGATATCAAAGGCAAACTGACACTAAAGGTCAAAAATAGCACCATAAAAAATGTCGGTTTTAAACCAACATCAATGACCATACCGACATTACTGATGCATTTGATATCGTTTTTAAACCGACATCAAAGCAAAAACGACATTAAAGGCCTTTAATAACGTTAGCATAGATGTCAGTTCCGAACTGACACCAAAGATCATTAATGTCGTTCCGAACTGACACCAAATATCATTAATGTCGATTTTAAACCGATATTGAATGGCAAATTTTTTCTATTGTAACCAAATTTATATAATTTGAGAATCAACATTTTAATAATTTTATTCAATCTTACTAACTTCAAAATAACCAAATTGAATTTGAATTTCAAAATAACAAAATTATAATTTAATAGTATTTGAGAATCTCAACGATAGATTTTGTATCAAAATAACCTTAATTGAATTTCAAAAGTAAAAAATATCAACTTGTTCGATATCTTTATCTCAAAATAATATTAATGGCTTGAATATCAAGAAAACTAAATTATTATTTTAAAATTGAGAGAATCTCAACATTAAAAAATATCAACTTGTTCGCACACACCAACACCCACAAGCACACGCGCACACGAGCACACACGTCTCACACACACGTGCACATGCGCACACACGGACACGCTAGCGTACACGCACACTCACTGTAACGCCCCAAACTTGAAGGTAAATTATTTTGAGAGAAAGAAGATGTGAAATGTATTAATATAATTAAATATATATATGTATTTAATTATATTTTATTAATATATTTATTTTATGTTTTATTAAATAAGAGAAAAGAAAAGAAAACTTTTTTTTCTTTTTCTTCTTCCTCCCGTGCGCCCTTCCCCTTCTCCCCGTTCGCAGCGCAGCAACCGCCATCCATTCCTCTTCTTCTTCCGTTCGCAGCAGCCGTCGGTCGCCGCGTCTCCCCTACTGAAGCTGAGCGCCGCGACCTCCATTCCGTTCTTCATCTCCGTTCGCGAAGCAGTCTTGCAGCAGCCGCCGCGTAACCGTTCTTCATCTCCGTTCGCGAAGCAGCCTTGCAGCAGCCGCCGCGTAACTGTCCGGTCCAGATCTGCGGCGTCGTTGCTCTTCCGCCGCTGCCCAGCCGTCTCAGCCGGTTCTGTCTCCGTCGAAGCCACGGTTCTGCAACCGTCTCCGCCGGTTCTGTCTTCGTGAAGCCCTGCCGCGCAACCTCTGTTTCGAGCCGCCGCCCATTCCGTTCTCCTCTGTTTTCTGCACTGCCGCGCGACTCTCCGACCGCGTCAGATCGTTGATCGATTTTGAGGCAGCCGCCACGTCTCCTTTGGCCGACCGCTGACCGACCCACACTTAGGATTTTTGCTGCGAGTCCGACAGTCGTGCGTTGAGGTGTGCTGCTGTCTCTGTTTTACAATTTTATCGAGGTTGCTTTGTTGGTAACAACTTAAGTATGAATGGTAATTGGTTTCAAAGTGGTTCAAGTGTTATGGTTGGAATGTTTAGCTAATTTGTTAATTGGTTCTTGAAGGTGTTGGGAGTAACGTTGGGCTCCCTTAAATTCACAACCAATTTGTGAATTGTTGAGGGTTCAGTTCGCCAATATATCGGTGAGTTGGAACTTACGTTGAGGAAAGTAAGTGAGATATGTATCGTGGAAGTAATTGAATTTTGTGTTGTTGTGCTTAGGATTGTTTGGAGGACGTTAGTTGATTAAGGAGCTTCCCCAACTTTGAGGTAAGGGATTTTCTACTGGACTCACCTAAAGTTTTTGAGTTGTGTTGGACTGTATGGATGATGATTAAGATGTATATGTTTGATTGCAGACTAAATGTTTAGTGTATGTTGTATTTGACTGGAAACACATATATACACATTGATGTGTGAATTGATGTGGATTGCCGAAAGTATACATGTGAATGATTGAAATTATGCTTATGTGTACATGATGATATTAATAGATTGTGCTGTATAAAGATTGGATGTGAACTAGTGAATTTGTTTCGGTTGGATGTGGATTATACTGAACTGTGGTTTGTGCTGGTGAACTGAGGGGTGTATTGACTTGACTGTATAGTGGATTGACTGATGTATTAGCATATTATTGATAGACAGATGATTGTAGTAAAATAAGTTGACTGTTAGGATGTTGAAAGAAAGGACTTTGTGATTTGAAGTAACTGAAAGATGGGTTGAATGGAATGAGGGGATAAATTGTTAGGTTGTATTGGGATGTTTACCTTGTAGGTGTCCCACGGGATCACCAATTTATTGTGCACCTTCGGGAGCATTTGACTGATATGTGTTTCTGCAGAACACTAGACTGATATGTACGTCCCTCGAGGCGTTAGACTGATATGTACGTCCCTCGGGGCGTTAGACTGATATGTACGTCCTTCGGGGCGTTAGACTGAAATGTGTATCCTACGGGATCACAAGACTGCGACTGTACAGGGTGTCCCAATAGAACTTTAACAATTTATTTTCCCCTGACGAGACCAGTAGAGGGTCTCTTACTGAGTATTGTTATACTCACCCTTCTTATATTTAATTTTCAGGCAAAGGAAATAAAGGTGGCAAACTGACGAGGGGCAGGAAGGAAGCGTGATTGCCATAGGGAATGTGTTATTTTTCTTCCGCTTATGATTTCTTTTAAGGTTTAAGATGTACTAAAACTTAGTTTACAAACTTTTATTTGTAAATAGTGTTATTGTTAAGTTTTCTTGAATATTTGAAAATCAGGCCTAACATGTTTTGTTTTTAAATTGACTTATGTTTCAATTTGTATCAACCAAAGTCTTTTGTCAAAAATTAACGACCTCGACTTACCCAGAAAAGTTGGGTCGTTACAGTTGGTATCAGAGCCTAAGTTTTAGGTTCTGTAGACTGACTTACGATGTAAGTCTATGTTTTTGTGTTCCTATGGCTAACGCGACCTTCGTCTCTCGTCAGGTATGCTTTATGCTTATATGTATGGTTTATGTATATGACCTTGCCTAAGTTAAACTAGAATTACATGAATGTTATGATTTAATGGTGAAGGATTTAATGGTGAAATTTAGGAAAAAATGTTGCCATGTAGAGGTGTTCAAAGGGGTGGTCGAGTAGTAGAAAAGTAAGACGTTGTTAGCGAAATTGTCTGTTTTGTGATTGGAAATCTAAGAAAAATAAGTTATGTAGGTGGTTTTAAAGAGGACTAAATACACGGTCAAGTTTATACGAAACACATTAAATGGTTTTAGAATGGAGGTATTGGAAAAGAAACAAGGAAGATGAGCATGGTTGTCTTGATGTGACTTTAAGAAACAATTTTGAGTTTCTCGTGAATGAAAAGTTACTAGTTTGGAGTTTGAAAATTGGAATGTAGTTTAACCATGTAAACATAAAATGTTCAGCGAAAATGTAGTTTCTAATCCTTCTCCAGAGGCTAATTTCAAGTACAAAGAGGTTGGAACTATCGTTTCGCTAAAAGTTATCCCAACTATGAAGGTTAGTAAGTTGCTTGACCAGGGTACCTGTTGTATTTGACTAGTGTGGTAGACACCAGAGAAGTCGATGTTTCTTTGTTATTTGAATTAGTGGTGAAAAAGTATTATGATATTTTTCTAGAAGAGTTTCTAAGATTACCGCGCTAAACAGAAATTGGTCTTGCTATTGAGATAGAGTTAGACTCGTTCCTATATCTAAAGCTTCATACAAAATGGCCCCAACAGAGTTGAAAGATTTGAAGGTGCAATTGAAAGAAATGTTTAACAAGGACTACATTCGACGAAGTATGTTATCTTGGGGTGCACCAATTTTTGTTTATTAAGAAGAAAGATGGGTCGATGCACTTATGTTTTGATTGTAGAAAGTTGAATAAGGTGTCGGTTAAGAATAAATATCTTTTACTAATGAATGAGGATTTGTTTGATCAACTGCAATAAGTCCGTGTTCTTTAAGATTGAATTACATTCAGGTTATGACTTGTTGAGGATTAGAGAACAGTGACATTCCTAAGGCAGATTTTCGTTCGAGATATGGATATCATGAGTTCATTATGATGTCTTTTGAGTTGGCAAATGCTCAAACAATGTTTACGACTTGATGAACAAAGTGTTTAACAATCTCTTAGACACTTTCGTGATTGTATTTATTGACGATATCTTAATTTATTCCAAAATAGAGACAGCGCATGAGGAGCATTTAACATGGTTTTAGAGGCTCTTCGAGTCAACAAATTGTATGCAAAGTTTTCAAAATGTGAGTTTTGGATGAGGCCAAGTATCTTTCCAAGCCATGTGGTATCTAGAGATGACATTTATGTGGATCTCATAAAAGATTGAAGTCGTTACCAGGTGGCCTCAACCTTTCATAGTCAGTGAGGTTCGTAGTCTTTTTGGGTTCAGCAGGTTATTACTAACGGTTTGTATAAGAATTTTCTCGTATAGCTACTCCTTTGACTCAGTTAACTAAGAAAAGGGACTCCGTTTGTTTGGGACAAAGCCTATGAGGATAATGTTCAGGATCTTAAGCAGAAGCTTGTACAACTCCCGTGCTTACCGTACATGATGGTTCAGAATGTTCCGTAATTTATAGTGATGCTTTTAGGAAAGTTTAAAAGGTATTCTTATTCAACAAGTTAAAGTAGTTGCTTGTACTCCTCGTGAGGAAAATTGTCCAACTTATGATATGGAATTGACAGTTGTGGTTTTTACATTAATGATTTGAAGGCACTATATGTATGATGAAAAGATATAGATATTTTCTAACCAAAAGAGTATAAAATACTTCTTCACTCAAAAGAAGTTGAGTATGAGATAGCAAAGATGGTTTCAGTTAGTAAATGACTATGATTGTGAGATTTTGTACCATCTAGGTAAGGCGAATGTGGAAGTTGGTGCTCTTCATAGAAAAGTATCACATTTTGACAGCACTTATTACCAGACAGGTTTCATTAGACAAAAACCACGAGAGAGCTGAGATTGTAGTTTTAGTGGGGGAAGTCACCTCACAGTTAGCTCAGTTGTCAGTACATCTGATCTTGAGACAAAGAATTCTTGTGGTTCAATTAATTGATCCTTATTTGATTGAGAAGAATCGCCTAGTAGAAGTAGGGCAAGTTAAGGAGTTTTCCATATCCTTTGATGATGAACTTATGTTTGAGAGAGAATTATGTGTGCCAACAGAAAATGCAATTAAGACAAGGTTATTGGTTGAGACTCATAGTTTCCCATTTCTCATGCATCCAAGTAGCACAAAAATGTATCCGGATCTGAAAAGAGTTTGTTACTAGCGTAATATGAAGAGAGAAATGGAAGATATTGTTAGTAAGTGCTTGGTGTGCTAGCAGGTTAAGGCACCTAGACAGAAACCAGCAGGTTTGTTACAACCCTTAAGTGTGCCAGAGTGGAAGTGGGAGAATGTGTCGATGGATTTTATTTCAGGGCTGCCTAAGACCCTGAAGGGTTTCACAGTGATTTTGGTTGTCATGGACAGGCTTACGAAATCGGCACATTTTGTACCAGGAAAATCCACTTATACTGCTAGTAAGTGGGCAGAGTTGTATTTAACTGAGATTGTGAGACTGCATGGAGTGCCTGTATCGATTGTTTCTGATAGGGATGCACGGTTTACTTCCAAGTTTTGGAAGGGACTTCAGACTGCTATGGGTACGAGATTGGATTTTAGTACAGCCTTTCATCCACAGACTGATGGTCAAACTGAACGTTTGAACCAAGTTTTAGAGGATATGCTACGAGCTTGTGTTCTAGAGTTTCCAGGTAGTTGGGACTCTCATCTACATTTAATGGAGTTTGCTTATAACAACAGTTTCCAGGCTACCATCGGTATGGCGCCATTTGAAGCTTTGTATGGCAAATGTTGTAGAACCCCTGTTTGTTGGAGTGAGGTTGGTGAACATAGATTGATGGGACCTGAATTAGTTCGGTCTACTAATGAGGCTATTCAAAAGATTAGAGCACGTATGCAAACAGCGCAGAGTAGACAGAAGAGTTATGCAGATGTACGGCGAAAAGACCTTAAGTTTGATGTGGGAGAAAAGGTATTCTTGAAGGTAGCACCTATGAAGGGTGTTATGCGTTTTGAGAAGAAAGGGAAGTTAAGTCCTCGATTTGTTGGACCATTTGAGATCTTAGAGAAGGTTGGTGTTATGGCGTATCGCTTGGCATTACCACCATCTCTCTCTGCAGTTCATAATGTTTTCCATGTTTCGATGTTGAGGAAATATGTGGCCGATACATCTCATGTAGTAGACTATGAACCCTTGGAGATTGATGAGCATTTGAGCTATGTAGAACAACCTGTGGAGATTCTGGCTAGAGAGGTAAAGATGCTTCGTAATAGAAGCATTCCATTAGTAAAGGTTTTGTGGCGGAATCATCGAATTGAAGAGGCGACATGGGAGCGAGAGGAAGAGATGAGGACTCGTTATCCAGAGTTATTTCAGGATTAGAACTTTCGAGGACGAAAGTTTCTTAAGGGGGGAAGAATGTAACGCCCCAAACTTGAAGGTAAATTATTTTGAGAGAAAGAAGATGTGAAATGTATTAATATAATTAAATATATATATGTATTTAATTATATTTTATTAATATATTTATTTTATGTTTTATTAAATAAGAGAAAAGAAAAAGAAAACTTTTTTTTTCTTTTTCTTCTTCCTCCCGTGCGCCCTTCCCCTTCTCCCCGTTCGCAGCGCAGCAACCGCCATCCATTCCTCTTCTTCTTCCGTTCGCAGCAGCCGTCGGTCGCCGCGTCTCCCCTACTGAAGCTGAGCGCCGCGACCTCCATTTCGTTCTTCATCTCCGTTCGCGAAGCAGTCTTGCAGCAGCCGCCGCGTAACCGTTCTTCATCTCCGTTCGCGAAGCAGCCTTGCAGCAGCCGCCGCGTAACTGTCCGGTCCAGATCTGCGGCGTCGTTGCTCTTCCGCCGCTGCCCAGCCGTCTCAGCCGGTTCTGTCTCCGTCGAAGCCACGGTTCTGCAACCGTCTCCGCCGGTTCTGTCTTCGTGAAGCCCTGCCGCGCAACCTCTGTTTCGAGCCGCCGCCCATTCCGTTCTCCTCTGTTTTCTGCACTGCCGCGCGACTCTCCGACCGCGTCAGATCGTTGATCGATTTTGAGGCAGCCGCCACGTCTCCTTTGGCCGACCGCTGACCGACCCACACTTAGGATTTTTGCTGCGAGTCCGACAGTCGTGCGTTGAGGTGTGCTGCTGTCTCTGTTTTACAATTTTATCGAGGTTGCTTTGTTGGTAACAACTTAAGTATGAATGGTAATTGGTTTCAAAGTGGTTCAAGTGTTATGGTTGGAATGTTTAGCTAATTTGTTAATTGGTTCTTGAAGGTGTTGGGAGTAACGTTGGGCTCCCTTAAATTCACAACCAATTTGTGAATTGTTGAGGGTTCAGTTCGCCAATATATCGGTGAGTTGGAACTTACGTTGAGGAAAGTAAGTGAGATATGTATCGTGGAAGTAATTGAATTTTGTGTTGTTGTGCTTAGGATTGTTTGGAGGACGTTAGTTGATTAAGGAGCTTCCCCAACTTTGAGGTAAGGGATTTTCTACTGGACTCACCTAAAGTTTTTGAGTTGTGTTGGACTGTATGGATGATGATTAAGATGTATATGTTTGATTGCAGACTAAATGTTTAGTGTATGTTGTATTTGACTGGAAACACATATATACACATTGATGTGTGAATTGATGTGGATTGCCGAAAGTATACATGTGAATGATTGAAATTATGCTTATGTATGCATGATGATATTAATAGATTGTGCTGTATAAAGATTGGATGTGAACTAGTGAATTTGTTTCGGTTGGATGTGGATTATACTGAACTGTGGTTTGTGCTGGTGAACTGAGGGGTGTATTGACTTGACTGTATAGTGGATTGACTGATGTATTAGCATATTATTGACAGACAGATGATTGTAGTAAAATAAGTTGACTGTTAGGATGTTGAAAGAAAGGACTTTGTGATTTGAAGTAACTGAAAGATGGGTTGAATGGAATGAGGGGATAAATTGTTAGGTTGTATTGGGATGTTTACCTTGTAGGTGTCCCACGGGATCACCAATTTATTGTGCACCTTCGGGAGCATTTGACTGATATGTGTTTCTGCAGAACACTAGACTGATATGTACGTCCCTCGGGGCGTTAGACTGATATGTACGTCCCTCGGGGCGTTAGATTGATATGTACGTCCCTCGGGGCGTTAGACTGATATGTACGTCCTTCGGGGCGTTAGACTGAAATGTGTATCCTACGGGATCACAAGACTGCGACTGTACAGGGTGTCCCAATAGAACTTTAACAATTTATTTTCCCCTGACGAGACCAGTAGAGGGTCTCTTACTGAGTATTGTTATACTCACCCTTCTTATGTTTAATTTTCAGGCAAAGGAAATAAAGGTGGCAAACTGGCGAGGGGCAGGAAGGAAGCGTGATTGCCATAGGGAATGTGTTATTTTGCTTCCACTTATGATTTCTTTTAAGGTTTAAGATGTACTAAAACTTAGTTTACAAACTTTTATTTGTAAATAGTGTTATTGTTAAGTTTTCTTGAATATTTGAAAATCAGGCCTGACATGTTTTGTTTTTAAATTGACTTATGTTTCAATTTGTATCAACCAAAGTCTTTTGTCAAAAATTAACGACCTCGACTTACCCAGAAAAGTTGGGTCGTTACACTCACCCACACGCCCACGCGCACGCACACATATGCACAAAGATGTGTAAATGAATTAAGATTAAAAAACAATTACAATAATTATGTTTAGGAGTAAAAATCATGTTCATTTGACTTAAAAACATTAATTAAAATTATAATTTCTATCAATATTGGTTTAAGAGTGTCATTATTTCAATATAATGCGGTTTTATGCAATTTTACCAACAAAAAATAAGTCGAATATGGACCTGTAGATCCACACTCTTTGTCCTAAGAGATATAACAACTTTTCTATGGGTTATTTTAAAAAATGGAAAAACTATTTTTTCTTTTGAATTTTAGCAAATAACATTTTTTGCACGTGCATGGTATTTTACAAAATATCCACCTTCTCCAACTGTAATTATTTAGTTTCTACGTTGTAATTAATTTATGTCATTTATCAGCTTTTAATTAATTTTTACTTGAAAAATATACATCAATCCATATTGCAACTTTTTTTTTAATATCTTGGGACTCAACTAATTGATTCAATATTTTAATAACTTTATTCAATCTTACTAATTTCAAAATAACCCAATTGAATTTGAATTTCAAAATAACAAAATTATTATTTTTCAGAATTTGAGAATCTCAACATAGATTTTGTATCAAAATAACCTTAATTGAATTCAAAATTAAAAAATATCAACGTGTTCGCTATTTTTATCTCAAAATAACATTAATGGCTTAAACATCAAGATAACGAAATTATTATTTTAAAATTGGAAGAATCTCATCACTAAAAAATGTCAACATGTTCGCACACGCACACACGCACGAACGCACACATAAAGCATAGAAAAACTTTTAAACCATATTCATTTGACTTAATAACATTAATTAAATAACAATTTTTATCAATATTGGTTGAAAAGTGTCATTAGTGTAATTATTTTAATATAATGGAGTTTTATCCAATTTTAACAACAAAAAACAAGTCGATATGGACCCGTAGATCCACACTCTTTATCATAAGAGATATAGCAACGTTTTTATGGGTCATTTTAAAAATGACAAAACTACTTTTTCTTTTGAATTTTAGCAAATAGCATTCTATCACGTGCATGGTATTTTCTAAAATACCAAAATATTCATCTTCTCCAACTGTAATTATTTTGTTTCTACTTTGTAATTAGTTTATGTTATGCATTTATCAACTTTTAATTATTTTTTTATCTGAAAAAGATACATAAACCTATATCATAAATTTTTTCTTAATATCTCGAGACTCAAGTAATTGATTCAAGATTTTCATAAATTTACTCAATCTTACAATTTTCAAAATAACCTAATGGAATTGAAATTTCAAAACAACCAAATTGAATTTCAAAATAACAGAATTATTATTTTTCAAAATTTCAAAATTTCAGATAGATTTTGTATTAAAATAACCTAAATTGAATTTCAAAATTAAAAAATATCAACTTGTTCGCTATCTTTTATCTCAAAATAACATTAATGACTTGAATATCAAGATAATAAAATTATTATTTTAAATTTGAGAGAAACTCAACATTAAAATATATCAACTTGTTCACACACAAGCACACACGGACACGGGCAAACGCGCACACACGTACACACGCACGTATGAGTGCACACACACCGACACACCCACGCGCACAAGCACATACGCGTCCGCACACACACAGACACACATAAGCACACACACACACGTGTGCACATCAGCACACAAACACGAATGCACACACGCATACACACACCCACCCACATGCACAAATGTGCACAAACGTACACTTGCACGCACACACACTCGCACGCATACACACACGCACGAACGCACACTCACACCCACACGCATACCCACACACCCACACGCACGCACATACACACACGCACAAATGCACAAAACTGCGTAAATGAATTAAAGATAAGAAACAATTACATTACTTGTGTTTAAAAAGACTTTTAAACCATGTTCATTTGACTTAATAACATTAATTAAATTATAATTTTTATCAATATTGGTTGAAAAGTGTCATTAGTGTGATTATTTCAATTTAATGCGATTTTATCCAATTTTACAAAAAAAAAAAAAACAAGTCGAATATGGACTAGTAGATTCACACTATTCATAAGAGATATAACAACGTTTTTATGGGTCAATTTAAAAAATGGCAAAACTTTTTTTTTTTTAATTTTAACATATAGCCTTATTGCACGTGCATGGTATTTTATAAAATATCAAAATATCCACTTTCTCCAACTGTAATTATTCCGTTTCTACGTTGTAATATATTTATGTTATGCATTTATCAGCTTTTAATTATTTTTTACCTGAAAAAGATACATCAACCCATGTCATAACTTTTTTCTTAATATCTCGAGACTCAACTAATTGGTTCAAGTTTTTATAACTTTATACAATCTTACTATTTTCAAAATAACCTAATTGAATTTGAATTTTAAAATAACCAAATTGAATTTCAAAATAACAAAATTATTATTTTTCAGAATTTTAAAATCGCAACGATAGATTTTGTATTGAAATAATCTTAATTGAATTTCAAAACTAAAAAGTATCAACTTGTTCACCATCTTTATCTCAAAATAACATTAATAGTTTGAATATAAAGATAACTAAATTATTATTTTAAAACTAGGAGAAAGTCTACATTAAAAAATATCAACTTGTTTGCACACAAGCACATGTGCACACCCACCCACACATGCACACGCACAAAATGTGCATACACGCAAACATGTACGCACACATGTGCACACACACATGTACGCACGTGTACACACACGTACACACGCGCGACAGCCACACACGAACATACGCACAAACGCACACACATACACGCACATGCGCATGCGCACGCACCCACACAAACTCACACACGCACAAAGATGTGTAAATGAATTAAAATTAAAAACAATTACACTAATTGTGTTTATAAAGACTTTTAAACCATGTTTATTTGACTTAAGAACATTAATTAAATTATAATTTCTATCACTATTGGTTTTAAAATGTCATTAGTGTATTTATTTCAATATAATGCGGTCTTATCCAATTTTACCAACAAAAAAACAAGTCGAATATGGACTAGTAGATTCACACTCTTTGTCATAAGAGATATAACAACATTTTTATGGATCATTTTGAAAAATGACAAACTACTTTTTCTTTTGAATTTTAGCAAATAGTATTTTTTGCACGTGCACGGTATTTTATAAAATACCAAAATATCCACATTCTTCAACTGTAATTATTTTGTTTCTACGTTGTAATTAATTTATGTTGTGTATTTATCCGCTTTTAATTATTTTTTACTTGAAAAAGATACATCAATCCATATTGTCACATCAATCCATACCAAAACGTTCCTAAGAAAGGATCATCTCACCCATAACTTTAAATTCTTCAAACACAATGCAATTAACTTAAAGCAGAACAAAACAAAACAAGAAATCTAACCAACAATAACAAAAAAATAAACCTTAAGCCTTGATCCTTGCAGTCCATTGGGAGGTTCAGAACGGGACATGATCGAGAACAATCGATTCCGAGCTGCAGGTTTCGACATCGACAATGAATTTCCAAGTAAATGAAAATTTTGGAAATGGGTAGTGAAGAAAAATAAGGTTGAGAGGATTTTGTTTGGTGAGTGGGAAAAACTCTAGCCAGTGGAAAGAGAATGGAAGAAATGGGGTTTAGTTTACACAGATTTTTCTTAATGATTGTTGGAAGAACAAAGAGATTGTGAGAAGGTTTAACGGCAACGACAATGGCAGAATGTTAAATCCCCGAAAAGACTAAATGGCCAATTGAGAGGAAGAAGGAAGAAAGAAATTCTCTTTCAAGCTAGGGAAAAGACAGAGGAATGGGAATTGAATTGTACGTTTGGTATGGCTATATGCAATTTTCTTGCTTCTTTATGGATATGTTGTACAAAGAGTAGAACGATGACATGGTTCACTTTGTTTCTCTCTTTACAAAGTAACCAATGACTTAAAAGAAAGACATTGAACAACAAATGACCAATAGAAAACAATATACTCAAGAAACAATAAAAAAAATGCAGAAATTAAAAATATAATTGGAAGTAGGAAAAAAATGGAAGGAAGAAAAATACCCCAAAAGTTCTAAATGCAATACGATCATAACAAACATGTCTCATTGTGAACAAATCGAACAAGCTCTATAACGAATTTTGTAGTGGGATTCCGACTCATAGAAGCCGGCTCCAGGCTTGCACAACGAATGACCAATACAAAATAAGATCCAGTAAAAAGAAAGGCCCAACTAAAGTGAAATTAGAAGACACACACGTCCTATATTAAGGTAGAGTCAAGGTAATTTAGAAAAATTCATTACCGGACAACTACCTCAAAATTACCCGAACTTATAAACTATACAATTATTTTTTCCTGATGTTCCAAAACACTTGCCAACTGAAATTTTCTTTTGACAAATATGCAATGGGTTTCTTGAAATTGAATGCTCAATCCAGAAATTGAAAATGAAATTGGAAGTAGAAAAAAAATGGAAGGAAGAAAAATACCCCAACAGTTATAAATGCAATGTGAACATAACAAGTTGTATCATCATGAACAAATTGAACAATCCCCAAAACAGATTTTGCAATGGGATTCTGACTCCAACAAATTGCATCCATGTTGACCAAAACTTTCCGAACAAAGGATTCAGCTTCCCATCAACATGCATCACAAACCTATAACTTTAAATTCTTCAAAAGCAATGGAATTAAATCAAGGCAGAAAAAAACACAACAAGAATTCTAACCAACGATAACAAAAAAATCCACCTTAACCCTTAATCATTGTCGTCCAATGGGAGGTTCAACATTGGACATGATTGAGAACTATTGGTTCCCAGCCGCAAGTTTCGGCATCGACAAAGATTCTCCGAGGGAAATGAAGATTTTGGAAATTGGTAGTGAAGAAAAATAAGGTTGAAAGAATTTTGTTTGGGGAGTTGACAAAATTGTAAACCGAACCCCATGTGTTTCATTTTTCTCCTCATCGGCCAGAATTTTGTCAACTCCCCAAACAAAATCCTGGCCGATGAGGAGAAAAATGAAACACATGGGGTTCGGTTTACAATGATTTTTCTTAATGATTGTTGGAAGAACAAAGAGATTTAAGGGTAACAAAAAGAATGGAAGAATGTTAAATCCCAAAAGACTAAATGGCCAATTGAATGCTTAAGGAAGTTTGATTTGCCTGTTTTAGCAGTTTTTTTGCTTTTTTATGTAAATGTTGTAGAAAGAGTAGAACAAGGACATAATTCACTTTTTTTTCTCTTTACAAAGTAACCAATGACTTAAAAGAAAGACATTGCACACTAAATGCCCATTAGAAAACAATATACATCGAAAAGAATAAAAAATATGCAAAAATTCAAAATGAAAGTGCAAGCAGAACAAAACGGACTTGATTCACCATGAACAGATAGAACAAGCTCCAAAACGGATTTTGAGTAGAATTTCGTCTCAGATTTGCAGTCTCCAGGTTTTCCAAAACGTTCCTAAGAAAGAATCAGCACAACCCACAACTTTAAATTCTTCAAAAACAATGAAATTAACTCAAAGCAGAAAAAAAAAGACAAAAACTCTAACCAACGATAACAAAAAAATAAACCTTAACCTTTGATCCTTGCAATCCATTTGGGGGTTCAGCACTGGACTTGATCGAGAACAATCAGCTCCCAGCCGCAGGTTTCTGCATGGACGAAGATTTTTCGAGGAGGGAAATCAAATTTTTGGAAATGGGTAGTAAAGAAAAATAAGGTTGAAAAGATTTTGTTTGGAGAGTGGGCAAAATTCTAGCTGGTGAGGAGAAAAGAAAAGACATGGGGTTCAGATTCGAGGGATTTTTCTTAATGATTGTTGGAAGAACAAAGAGATTGTGAGGAGATTTAAGGGTCATGACACAAATATTAAATCAAAAATGAAGAAATGGCCAATTGAATTTTAAAGAAAGTTTCACCTCCCTGTTTGCAGTTTTCTTGCTTATTTACGGAAATGTTGTAGAAAGAGTACACGATGAAATAATTCACTTTGTATTTCTCTTTATAAAGTAACCAATGACTTAAAACAAACACATTGCACAACGAATCACCAACATAAAATAATATGCAATAGAAAAGAAAGACCCAACTAATGTGAAACTAGAAGACACACATGTCCTCTATTAAGGTAGAGTCGAGGTAATGTAGAAAAATTGATTGCCGAACAACCAATTTTTCTTAAATCACCTCAAAATTACCTTATAAACTATACAATTACTTTTTTCTGATATTCCAAACCACTTGCCAACTGAAATTTGCTTTTGACAGTATACAGTGCATTTCCTGAAATTGAATGCTCAATCAAGAAATTGGAAATGAAATTGGAAGTAGAAAAAAAATGGAAGGAAGAAAAATACCCAAAAAGTTCTTTGTATCATTATGAACCGAACGAACAAGCCCCAAAAAAGATGGGCAGTGGGATTCCCACTCAGATAAACTGCCTCCATGCTCACCAAAACATTCCTAACAAAGGATTCAGCTCCCTATCAACGATCATCACAACCCATATCTTTTAAATTCTTCAAAAACAATGCAATGAAATTAGAGCAGAAAAAAACAGAACAACAACTCTAAACAACGACAACTAAAAAATAAACCTTAACCCTTGATCCTTGCAATCCATTAGAACCGGCACTCGACAAGATCGAGAACAATCGATTCCCAGCTGCAGGTTTCAACATCGACAAAGAATTTCCGAGGGAAATGAAAATTTTGGAAATGGGTAGTGAAGTAAAATAAGGTTGAAACGATTTTGTTTGGAGAGTGAGAAAAATTATGGCCGGTTGGGAGAAAAGGGAAGACATGGAGTTCGATTTCTAGGGATTTTTCTTAATGATTGTTGGAAGAACAAAGAGATTGTGAGGAGATTTAAGGGTATCGTCACGAATGGCAGAATGTTAAATCACAAAAGACTATTGTTTTCTTGCTTCTTTATGGAAATGTTGTAGAAAGAGTAGAACGATGACATGGTTCACTTTGTTTTTCTATTTACAAAATAACCATTGACTTAAAAGGAAAGAATTTGCACCACAAATGACCATTAGAAAACAATATACATAAGAAAGAATAAAAAATACGCAGAAATTGAAAATGAAATTGAAAGTTGAAAATAAATGGAAGGAAGAAAAATACTCCAAAAGTTCCAAATGCATTACGATCAAGAGAAATTTGTATCAACATGAACTGATCGAATAAGCTCCAAAATGATTTTGCAGTGGGATTCCGACTCAGATAAGCAGTCTCCAGTCTTGCCAAAACGTTCCTAACAAAGGATCATCACACCCATAACTTTAAATTCTTAAAAAACAATGGAATTGACTCAAAGCAGAAGAAAACGAAAGAAAAACTCTAACCAACGATAAGAAGAAAATAAACCTTCACCCTTGATCCTTCCAATCCATTTGGGGGTTCAACACTGGACATGATCGAGAACAATCAGTTTCCAGCTGCAGGTTTAGGCATGGACGAATATCTTCCAAGAAGGGAAACGAATTTTAGCGAAGTTTGATCTACCTGTTAGCAGTGTTCTTGTTTTTGTACGGAAATGTTGTAGAAAGAGTAGAACGATGAAATAAATCACTTTGTTTTTCTCTTTACAAAGTAACCAATGACTTAAGAAGAAGACATTGCACAACAAATGACCAATAGAAAATGATACGCAATAGAAAAGAATAAAAAAGAAAACAATATGCATTTTTGTTTTCAAATTCTTGGTCAAATCGCAATTCAGAAATGAAATTTGGTTCATTATCGACGATAATATGGTGAACTAAATAACATAAGTTTCAGAGTCATGGGAGAATAATAGCCTTGCTAATTGCTCAAACTCTGAATGTGAAGGCTTTTCCCATGTGAAGGAACCCAAAGAACCAGCCAAAGCAGCATGCTTCTTCCCAATGCAAGAACATTCAGTGTATCTTCTGATTATGTCCTGAATGCAGTAGGAAAAATGATATGAAGTTGTAATTCAAGCTAAGGTTTTGTTGCATAAACCAAAAACTTAGATGGATAAAACACAAAATGCATCCTGTTCCTACCTTATGCCTACTACATTGCTAACAATACACTTACTGCACTCTCAGAGAAGGAACCAGAAATGGTTCTTGATGATCTGTTAAAATCTTTTGATGAAAATGTAACTAGTGCAAAGAGCGTTGATGATTCTAAAACAGAGGCACCTCATGCTAACTCGGATGTGCAATGCTTCTCTGAAGATGAAAAAGTAAATGAAGTTTCGAAAGATGATGATTCTGTGGAGATTTCTGCTGAGAAAATCAATGAATCTGACAAATCTTCTCTGCCTACTGAAGACTTGGATGTTACTGAAGTTCACAAATCGAGCATTGCAGAAGAATTTGGTATGGAATTTGAATCTCAACAAAATGAGTCTACCTGTGAATTGAAACATAAAATTGAAGAAGATGTTGAAGAAGAAAACACACGTGAATAACTCTGCTGAAGAACTGTCTCTTCCCCACGAAAATGTGGAAGAAGAAACTGAAGTTGATGGAGATGATGCCTTGAGCAGTGATGAAGAATCTTTGGAAGTGAAAGACGATCAAGATGAAAATGATCAGATCCCACAACCGGAAATGTAGCATCAGATGCTGACATTGAAGGAGACAAGAAGGAAACAAAAATGGAGAAAAGTTCCGTTCAAGCTGAAGAAGATGATACAATTATCAATAAGTCCACGGAGGAGTTCCCGAGAATGTTTCTGATGATTTGGTTGATGTCAAGATCCAATGGAAAATGGAAGAAGAAACTCTTCCTAAAGACATAATTGTCGAAGCTATCGACTCACAACCAGAAATCCCAAATGCCATTGTTCAATGTGAGGAAGCTTTGGTGGAAATCACTATCACATCCTCCAACAACAATGCAGTTCAATCATTGGCAAACCAATTCCCTAGGCCAACAATAGAAGCCAAATCTCCCGTTGAAGAACAAACCATTAGTTTGCTAATGGACAACCCAGATGCTGAGGAAGAAGAAGCTGAAAAAGAACAGAACAAAGCAAAGTTCATTCAGTTAGTGGTGAAGAATGATAATACTAGCCTAAGGCAGCTGAGGAAGTTGTTCAAGGAAAAACTCCAACTTAACCATAAGAAGATGGAAAATAATAACATCAACACAAAAGTTGTTGGAGGTGGCGTGAAAGTGAGAACTGCTTTACAACCAGTGCCGGAAAACAGAATGACCGTGCATTAAAAGTCTAGAAAGAGAGAGCATTGTGCATGGTTCAAACTGTGGTTTGCCTCATGTTATTGATTTTGTGTTTGTTTTATTCTTTCCATGATGTATTTTGAGAGGAGGGAAAAATGAGGTATATATATGTATACGTGTAAACAAAATCTTGTAATATTGTGTTATCTTATTAACTATGTTGTGAAGTTTATGTAACATTTCACTTGATTGTACTTTTTTTTAAAATAGGACTTTTTTTTCATAATTTTTCAAACACAACTAATATCTACTTGGACTCCTTGTACTCCTTGTAAACGGAGTGTATTCTTGATTAACTTAAACACTTAAATTTTTTTACCACACATATCAATTACTAAAATTTCATAATATCAAAATTCAACATATCCATAAGTTAAAAAACATATTTTGTAATAATACTCGAAATTTGGGATGGGTAGTCTGGGTTGTTAGTGTTGTTAGTGTTGTCAGTGTTAGAATACCCCTAGTGGTTTGTGTCAAAAATGTCTCCTTTTAAAAGTTGAAAGATGCCCTTAAACTTTCGAAAACGGTTCAAAAATACCATTGTCTTTGGTTTTAGATGAAAGTCGCTAAAGTTTTGTTTAAAAAATAATCATCAACTATTGAAAAGTTCTGTTTAAAAAATATTGATGAATTATTGAAAGTTCCATAAATATCCTTTTAAGCTTAAAAAAAATTCAAAAAAATGTTCATCAATCCAATTCATACACCTATTTCTTTACACTTATAATAAAAAGCCCATAGAAAGTAGAGAACTTGTGTAGAGAACTTTTCACTCTTGCCTGAAGCTACAATAGCCCGTAGAAAGTAGGAGAGTTAAGCTTGTTAGGTTAGAATGCGTCGGGTTCGTTTGGGATCAAAACTTGCATCAGAACTCTTCACTCACGGTCGAAGCTACAATAGCTGGTAGAAAGTAGGAGAGGTAAGCCTATTAAGTCATAATGCATTGGGTTCTTTCAGGATCAAACTTTCGTAGGAAACTCTTCACTCTCGACCGAAGCCACAATAACTTGTAGAAAGTAGGAAAGATAAGTTGGTCAGGTCGAAATGCGTCGGGTTCCTTCTGTATTAGTATTTGCGTAGGGAACTCTTCACTCTTGGTGAAAGCAACAATTTCCTGTAGAAAGAAGGTGAGTTGAAGCGACTAAATCATAATGCGATGGGTTCCTTCGGGATCAATACTTGCGTAGGGAACTCTTAACTCTTGGTGGAAGCAAAAATAGCCCGTAGAAAGTCGAAGAGTTAAGCCAATTAGTTTAGAATGTGTCAAGTTCCTTCGGGTTCAAAATTTTCGTAGGGAACTCTTCACTCTTGGTCGAAGCAACAATGGCCGGTTGAAAGTAGAAGAGTTAAGCCAGTTAGGTCAGAATGCATGTTTGGTTCTTTAGATATCCGAACTTGCACAAGGAAATCTTTGGGATCAGAACTTGTGTCGGGAACTCTTGACTCTCGATTGAAGCCACAATAGCTCGTAGAAAGTAGGAGAATTAAGCCGGTTAGGTTAAAATGCATCGGGTTCTTTGGGATCATAACTTCTTCGACAACTCTTCACTCTCGGCCGAAGCCACAATAGCCCGTAGAAAGTACGGGAGTTAAGCCATTTATGTTAGAATGCATCGGGTTCCTCGAGAATCAGAACTTGCGTAGGAAACTCTTAACTCTTAGTCAAAGCAACAATAACGCATAGAAAGTCGGGGAGTTAAGCCGGTTAGGTCGGTATGCATCGGTTTCTTCGGAATCAAAATTTGCTTAGGGAACTCTTCACTTTTGGCTGAAGCAACAATAGCCCGTAGAAAGTAGGAGAGTTAAGCTGGTTAGGTCGGAATGCGTCGGGTTCACTTCGTATCAAAATTTTCGTAGGGAACTCTTCCCTCCTGGCCAAAGAAATAATTTCATATAGAAAGTAGGAGAGTTAAAGCGGTTAGATCAGAATGTGTCGGGTTCCTTCGGGATCCATACTTGCGTAAGGAACCCTTAACTCTTGGCTGAAGCAAAAAGAGCCTGTACAAAGTCGGATAGTTAAGCCAATTAGGTCAGAAATGCGTCGATTTCCTTCAGGATCAAAATTTTCGTAGGGAACTCTTCACTCTTGGCTGAAGCTTCAATAACCCGTTGGAAGTAAAAGAGTTAAGCCAGTTAGGTGAGAATGCGTTTAGATCTTTCGATATAAGAACTTGCGTAGGGAAATCTTCACTTATGGTCGAAGCAACAATAGCCCGTAGGAAGTAGGAGAATTAACTCGGATAGGTCAGACTGCATCAAGTTCCTTTGGGATCAGAACTTGTGTCGGGAACTCTTCACTCTCAGTTGAAGCCACAATAGCCCATAGAAAGTAGGAGAGTTAAGCCGAATATGTTAAAATGCATCGGGTTCCTTCCTGACCAGAAATTTCATGGAACTCTTCACTCTCGGCTAAAGCCACAATAGCCTGTAGAAAGTAGGAGAGTTAAGCCAGTTAGGTCAAAATGCATTTGGTTCCTTCGATATTAGAACTTGCATAGGGAACTCTTAACTCTTGGTCGAAGCAACAATAGCCCATAAAAAGGTTGAGAGTTAAGCCGGTTAGGTCGGAATGCGTCGGGTTCCTTCAGGATCAAAATTTGCGTAGGGAATGCTTTCTTGGCCGAAGCAACAATAACTTGTAGAAAGTAGGAGAGTTAAGCTGGTTAGGTCAAAATGTGTCAGGTTCCTTCAATATCAGAATTTGCATAGGGAACTCTTCCCTCTTGGCCGAAGCAATACTATAGAAAGTAGGAGAGTTAAAGTGGTTAAATCATAATTCATTGGGTTCCATCGAGACCAATACTTTCGTAGGGAACCCTTAACTCTTGGTGGAAGCAAAAATAGCCTGTAGAAAGTAAGAGAATTAAGACGGTTAGGTCAGAATGCATCGAGTTCCTTTGAAATCAGAATTTTCGTAGGGAACTCTTTACTATTGGCCGAAGCAACAATAGCCCGTTGGAAGTAGAAAAGTTAAGCCAGTTGGGTCAGAATGCATTTGGTTCTTTCGATATCAGAACTTGCATAGGAAAATCTTCACTCATGGTCAAAGCAATAATAGCTCGTAGAAAGTAATAGAGTTAAGCTGGTTAGGTTAGAATGCATCGAGTTCCTTTGGTATCATAACTTGTGTCAGGAACTTTTCCCTCTTAGCTGAAGCCACAATAGCCCATAGAAAGTATGAGAGCTAAGCAAAATAGGTTAAAATGCGTCGGGTTCCTTCCAGATCAGAACTTGTGTTGGGAACTTTTCACCCTCGGTTGAAGCCACAATAGACCATAGAAAGTAGGAGAGTTAAGCCGAATAGGTTAAAATGCATCTAGTTCCCTCGAGATCAGTACTTTCATCAACAACTCTTCACTCTCGACTAAACCCACAATAGCCCGTAGAAAGTAGGAGAGTTAAATCGGTTAGGTCAGAATGCGTCGGGTTCCTTTAGGATCAGAACTTGCTTAGAGAACTCTTCACTCTTTGTCGAAGCCACAATAGCCCGTAGAAAGTAGGGGAGTTAAGACGGTTGGGTCAGAATGCATCGGGTTCCTTCAGAATAAGAACTTGCATATAGAACTCTTAACTCTTGGTCGAGGCAACAATAGGTCGTTGGAAGTAGAAGAGTTAAGCTAGTTCGGTCAAAATGCATTCGGTTCTGTCGATATTAGAACTTGCGTAGGAAAATCTTCACTCATGGTCGAAGCAACAATAGCCCATAAAAAGTAGAAGAGTTAAGCATATTAGGTCAGAATGTATAGAGTTCCTTTGAGATCAGAACTTGTGTCCGGAACTCTTCACTCACGGCCGAAGCCACAATAGCCCATAAAAAGTAAGAGAGTTAAGCCGATCAGGTTAGAATGCGTCTGGTTCCTTCGTGATCAGAACTTGTTGGTGAACTCTTCACTCTCGACCAAGCAACAATAGCCTGTAGAATGTAGGAGAATTAAGTCGGATAGCTCAGAGTGCGTAGGGTTCCGTCCGGATCAAAACTTTCATAATGAAATCTTCACTTATGGTTGAAGCAACAATAACATGTAGAAAGTAGGAGAGTTAACCCGATTAGGTTAGAATGCGTCGAGTTGCTTTGGGATTAGAACTTGTGTGAGGAACTCTTCACTCTCGGCCGAAGCCACAATAGCCCGTAGAAAGTAAAAGAGTTAAGCTGGTTTGATTAAAATGAATCGGGTTCTTTTAGAATCAGAACTTGTTCGTGAACTCTTCACTCTCGGCTGAACCTACAGTAGCCCGTAAAATGTAGGAGAGTTAAGCCGAAAAGCTCAAAGTGTGTCAGGTTCCTTCCGAATCAGAACTTTTATCGGGAACTCTTCACTCTCGGCTAAAGCCACAATACCCCATAGAAAGTACGAGAGTTAAGTCGGTTAGGCAAAAATGCATCGGGTTCCTTCGTGATCAAAACTAGCGTAGAGAACTTTTCACTCTTTGGTCGAAGCCATAATAACCCGTAGCATGTAGGAGAGTTAAGCTGGTTAGTTCAGAATGTGTTGGGTTCCTTCGAGATCAGAACTTGTGTGGAGAACTCTTCAATCTTTGTCGAAGCCATAATAACCCATAGAAAGTAGGAGAGTTAAATCGATTAGGTCAGAGTGCATCGGGTTCCTTCGAGACATGAACGTGCATTAGGTACTCTTCACTCTTGGATGAAGCAATAACAGCCCATAGAAAGTTAGAGAGATAAGTCGATTAGGTCGCAATGCATCGGGTTCCTACGGGATCAAAACTTGCGTAGGGAACTTTTCACTTTTGGTTGTAGTAACTATAGCCGGTAGAAAGTAGGAGAGTTAAGCGGGTTAGGTCAAAATCCATCGGGTTCCTTTGAGTTCAGAACTTGCGTAAAGAACTTTTCACTTCGCCGAAGCCACAATAGGCCGTAGAAAGTAGGAAAGTCAAGCCGGTTAGGTCAAAATGCATCGGGTTCCTAAATTGCATAAGGAACTCTTCACTCTTGGTTGAAGCAACAATAGCCTGTAGAAAGTTGGATAGTTAAGCTAGTTAGGTCAGAATACGTCAGGTTCCTTCAGAATCAAAGCTTGCGTAGAGAACTCTTCACTCTTGGCTGAAGCAACAATAACCGGTAGAAAGTAGGAGAGTTAAGCTGGTTAGGTTGGAATGCATCAAGTTCTTTACGTATCAGAATTCACATAGGGAACTTTTTACTCTTGGCCAAAGCATCAATTTCTGTAGAAAGTAGGAGAGTTAAAGTGGTTAGGTCAGAATGCGTCGGGTTCCTTCGGGATCGATAGTTGTATAGGTAACTCTTCACTCTTGGCCGAAGCAACAATAGCCAGTTGAAAGTAGAAGAGTTAAGCCAATTAGGTCAGAATGCGTTGGGTTCCTTCGATATCAGAACTTGCGTAGGAAAATATTCACTCACGGCCGAAGCAACAATAGCCTGTAGAATGTAGGAGAGTTAAGCCGATTAGGTCAAAATTCGTTGGGTTCTACGGTATTCAACTTTTCCTTCCTTACACTTCTTTTTTTCTTGTTCATTTTATTGATATAATTTTTACCACAACTCATCAGATAGGAATTGATAACCATTTTCTTTTTTAGAACTGTTTTCTTTTTATTTTAAAAATTAAACATATATACAATGCTTGCACTTTTAAGATTAGTGGCGATTTAAGAAGAATGATGATGGTTCATTCGTGACTTTCATTTGTGGTTCTAGGCCTCTAAATTTTTTTTCAATTACAATACTATGACGTCAAATAACTGTCGCGAAAAGTATTATCCGAAAAGTTTCGCCTTTTCCCGCGCGTTTTTTTTCCTTTTGTGATAATTTTTTTTCCTCCCTCCATTTTGTGATATAAACAACTGTCGTAGTAGATAATTTTTGTTGTAGTGTTACTACATTTGGAACTTGACAAAAACCTGTTTGCTAGATGATCCCTTATATGACTCAATTTCTTTTTCCTAGTGTTTTTATTCACTTATAAAGTCATTTCAAACACAATACTATACATTTGATTTGTGAACTTTAGTCACTATGGTTTCTTTACCTATGCATTGCCAAATCAAGCACTATACCATAAAACTTCTAGGACTAACTTATGAATTGATCAATTAAAATGACATGATTTGCACTATAGACGCCTTTTGCACACCACTTAGGTTGGTTTAGCACTATAGTTCTTGTCTTATTTACCATTTTTGGTCGTTAATTCCTTCTTTGTTTTTCAATTTTTGGTAGTTTATGAGTTAAGAAAGCTCACACTTAAGCATTGTTTGATAGTCTTTACAGCCTAAGCACCTCTTGGACACTACATAGGTTGGTTGGCACTATAGTTGATGCACTTGCACACTTGGTTTCCATTTAAGGTCCTTAAGTCCTTTTTGGTCACTTTTTGGTAGGTTATGTGTTGGAAATTGATAAGAAACCCCTAGGCATTGGATCTAAGAATCATGTTAAACAACAAGACTCAAAGAACACAACCCCACTAGCCGCAAAACCAATTTGATTTCAACCCCTAAGATAGGCTACATACAAATTGCTTAGATGATCTAAGAAACCAAGGATCGAACAAAATTAGAAACTCCCATCAATCCTTAATCTTCAAAACACTCCACAAGTAAGGTAGATCAATTCTCACTTGAATGCTTCAAATGTTTGTGCATTCTATCACAACAGACAAGAACAAAATTCTACATTCTAGAATTTTCAGATTTCTTTCATCCCAAATTCTTCTTTTTAAATGTGGAAAAATTACAACCCTATTTATACTAATTAAAATATGAAATGAAAGGTCAAAACATTTAATTTGATAACCTTTCAACTAACATAATAACTAAAAACACATAAACATTATTTCTTAAACATTTAAATTTATGACTTTTGAGTTGCCCAAAATAACTCTTCAACTTCCAAGCATTGCATCTCCTCAACTTCTTCATTTGATTCAATCATGATTTCTTGATCCATATCAGGAATGCTCACAGTTAAACATTCTTGGTTTGTCTTTAAACCTTAGGCACCTTTTGGACACTACTTGGGTTGGTCTGGCACTATAGTTGTTGCTTTTGTGCACTTATTTTCATTTTGGGTCGTTAAGTCTTTTTTTCTGACATTTTGGTAGATTTTGAGTTGAGAAAGCTCACACTTAAGCATTCTTTGGTTGTGTTTATATAATAGGCACGTTTTTTAAACTACTTAGGTTTGTTTGGCACTATAATTATTGCACATGCGCACTTGGTTGCCATTTCGGGTCGTTAAGTTATTTTTTCAGATATTTTGGTAGGATATGAGTCGACAAAGCTCACACTTACGAGTTCTTGGGTTGCATTTACAGCTTAGGCACTTTTTGGACACTACTTAGGTATGTTTCGCACTATAGTTGTTTCACTTAGGCACTTGGTTGCCAATTGGGGTCGTTAAGTCTTTTTTTTTTACATTTTTGTTTGTTATGAGTCGAGAAAGCTCACACTTAAATATTATTTGGTTGCGTTTATAGCTTACGCAACTTTTGGATACTACTTAGGTACGTTTGACATTTTATTTGTTGCTCTTGGGCACATGCTTGCCATTTCGAGTCGTTCAATCATTTTTTCTGACTTATCGGTAGGTTATGAGTCGGGAAAGCTCACACTTAAGCATTCTTTGGTTGTCTTTAAACCTTAGTCACCTTTTAGACACTAATTAGGTTGTTTTAACAGCATATTTGTTTAACTTACGCACTTGGTTGAAATTTTTGTTCATCAAGTCCTTTTTTGTGATTTTTTGGTAGCTTATGAGTTAAGAAAGCTCACACTTAAGCATTCAATGGTTGCCTTTACAACTTAACACCGTTTGGATAGTAGTTAGGTTGGTTTGACACTATAGTTATTGAATTTGGGCACTTGGTTGCCATTTCGGGTTGTTAAGTCATTTTTTTCTCATTTTTTCGTAGCTTATGAGTTGGAAAAGCTCACAGTTAAGCATTGTGTGGTTGATTTTAAGCCTTATGCACCTTTTGGACACTAGTTAGGTTAGTTTGGCACTATATTTGTTGCACTTGGTTGCAATTCGAGTCGTTAAGTCCTTTTTTCTAACATTTTGGTAGGTTATAAGTAGAGAAAGTTCACACTGAAGCATTCTTTGATTGCATTTACAACGTAGGCACCTTTTGGACACTACCTAGGTTGGTTTGGCATTATAGCTGTTGCACTTGGACACTTGATTTCCACTTCAGGTCGTTAAGTCCTTTTTCTCACATTTTTTAAAGTTATGATTTGGAAAATCTCACACTTAAGCATTTTTTTTGCTGTCTTTAAACCTTAGGAACCTTTTGGACATTAATAAGGTTTCTTTGGCACCATAGTTGTTGCACTTTGGCACTTGGTTGCAATTTCGGGTTGTTAAGTCCTTTTTTCTAACTTTTGTTAGGTTATGAGTCGGGAAAGCTAACACTTAAGCATTCTTTTGTTTCCTTTACAGCTTACGCACCTTGGTTTGGCACTATAGTTGTTGTACCTTGGCATTTGGTTGTCATTCCGGGTTGTTAAATTCTTTTTTCTAACTTTTTAGTTGGTTATGAGTCTAGAAAGCTCACATTTAAGCATTCTTTGGTTTTCTTTAAAGCTTAGGCACCTTTTGGACACTACTTAGGTTTATTTGGCACTATAGTAGTTGCATTTGGGCACTTGGTTGCGATTTTAGGTTGTTCAGACCTTTTTTTCTCACTTTTTGGTAGCTTATGCATTGGAAAAGCTCACAGTTAAGCATCGTTTGGTTGTCTTTAAATCTTAGGCACATTTTGGACACTAGTTAGGTTTGTTTGGCACTATAGTGTTGCATCTGGACACTTGGATGCAATTTGTGTCGTTAAGTCCTTTTTTCTAATATTTGAGTAGGTTATGAGTAGAGAAAGCTAACACTTAAACATTCTTTGTGTTGGAATTTATGTCCTAAAACAGAACAAGAATTCTAACCAACGATAACAAAAAAATCCACCTTAACCCTTGATCCATGCCGTCCATTGGGAGGTACAGCACTGGACATGATTGAGAACTATCGGTTCCCAGCCGCAAGTTTCGACATCGACAAAGATTTTCCAAGGGAAATGAAAATTTTGGAAATGGGTAGTGAAGAAAAATAAGGTTGAAAGGATATTGTTTGGAGAGTGGACAAAATTATGACCGATGTGGAGAAAAGGGAACATATGGGGTTCGGTTTACAGGGATTTTTCTTAAGGATTGTTGGAATAACAAAGAGATTGTGAGGAGATTTAAGGGCAACGACAAGAATGGCAGAATGTTAAATCCCAAAAGACTAAATGGCCAATTGAATGTTTAAGTAGATTGATTTGCCTGATAGCTGTTTTCTTGCTTCTTTACGGAAATGGGGTAGAAAGAGTAGAACGATGACATAGTTCACTTTGTTTTTCTCTTTACAAAGTAGCCAATGACTTAAAAGAAAGACATTGCACAACAAGACCATTAGAAAATAATATACATAAGAAAGAATACAACGTAAGCAGAAATTGGAAGTAGAAAAGAAATGGAAGAAAAATACCCCAAAACTTCAAAATGCAATATGATCATAACAAATTTGTATCATCATGAACAGATCGAACAAACTCCAAAACAGATTTTGCAGTGGGCTTCCGACTCAAATAAACAGCCTCCATGCCCTTGGAAAATGAGACTGATGCCAAGCCTTCCTCAGCCAAGGCTATGGAGATTGAATCTGCAAATGTTGCTTCACCTTCACTTAGAGAAAGTGTTCCTGATCGGTGTAACAATAAGTCTGGACAGGGAAATAAGATTGGACAGGCAAAAAGGAAAGGCAACACAGTTAAAGAGGGGGCGGCATCATCTGCAGAAGTTTCAAAAAAATCATTGGATGGAATGGATGACTCAGGAGCAAAGCTCGATTCAGATGCTGAAGAGAAGGTTCCTGCTGGAGTTTCTGATGATGCTAAGGCTGCAGCTGAAGATGCAGGAGAAAGGGAAAGTGAGACTACAAGTGATTTTGAAACTAAGACATTGAAGCAGTCTGTTAGGAAGGGTGATGGAACCAGCAAGAGTGGGGGGAGTTCTTTAAAACAATCAGAGGTCAAGAGAAAGAAGGGATCAGCTAAATCTATTTCTGGAAAAAACGTGAAAAGATTGTCAGGTGATGATGATAAAAAGGAAACCACACCTGTGCTGAAACCAGCCTCCAAAAATTGGAAGTAAATCAAAGGATCAAGGCACTCTTGAAATTGGAAGTAAACTTGGTAGCACAGGTCCAAAAATCGCTGGCAAGTCGAAGAATGATGATGCCGAATCCAACAAGACTAGCAAATCTAAGGACGATGAGACATCCACACCTGCCGCTGTTGCAAAGTCCAACAAGCAAGATGTATCGAAGACGGGGAAAGGCAAGTCTACCAAAACAGGCGATAAGTCTAATAATACCAATCTCTCCACCAAGGTTAAGTTCACATCTTCAAAAGCAAAAGAAAAAGAAAGTGGAGATGTGAAGCATTCATCAACTTCTGGGAAAACAATGGAGAACTCAAAGGGAAAGTCACTAAATTCATCCAATGATCAGGGCAGTGAATCCAAGTCAGGAAAGAAAAGAAGAAGAGAGTCAAAAGGTTGATAACCACGTCTATTCCAAAAAGGTTGGAGTTGTCTATTCTTGGCTCAGTTTGCACCACATATTTGCAAATTCTACTATGAGTAGTTCTTGGCAAACTTGATCTCTGGATCTGATGATGTCTCTCATTGGCACATTTTCGAGATTGTCGTATATTCTTAGTTAGGTAGGTTAGCAGCAATTATAGGAGTGTGGCAGTTCTCTTTGTAGTTGTTTGGCGCTATTCATGTCATCTGTGGGAGGTAAATGACCAATAAAAAATAATACGCAATAAAAGAGAATCAGAAAGAAAACAATATGCATTTTTGTTTTCAAATTCTTGGTGAAATCACAATTCAGAAATGAAATTTGGTTCATTCTCCACGATAATATGGTGACCTAAATAACATAAGTTTCAGAGTCATGGGAGATTAAAAGCCTTGCTAATTGCTCAAACTCTGAATGCAAAGGCTTTTCCCATGTGAAGGAACCCAGAGAACCAGCCAAAGCAGCATGCTTCTTCCCAATGCAAGAACATTCAGTGTATCTTCTGATTATGTACTGAATGCAGTAGGAAAAATGATATGAAGTTGTAATTCAAGCTAAGGTTTTGTTGCATAAACCAAAAACTTAAATGGATAAAACACAAAATGCATCCTATTCCCACCTTATGCCTACTACATCGCTAACAATACACTTACTGCAGCACCAAGATACAGCTTGTAGCCAAATTTCAGAAGGAAAAAATATATTCAGATTTCTTCATATCGAGAATTCGGTGAAACGCACCTGAGTTTATTTACTCAACTAATCCACAACAATTTGTGATATGAACACTCTTGGCAGAGGTCCATTGACCCCATCACCATCGGCAGCAGCATTAGAAATGAGCTGTTTCCACCAACATATTACTACATTGAACCAAGCAAGGAAGGACCAAAAACAGTGTAAATGGGACGTATGGTTACTCCATTTTCCCTGTTGTTGGGTCCAAAACTACCCATCGCTCATTCCATTTCCTCAACTGCAAACATTGTAATAGAGAAAATCAGATTTGCTACAATGAAGGCTCATTGCCATAAAAAAATGCTGTCTAAGAACAGAAACGCAGAAAATAGAAGGCTGATCAAATGTGACCACAATTCTGCATATGCGCACTACAAAACAGTCTGAGAATACTATCACATCGACGGCCATATTCATAAACACAAATATGCCGACAGTTAGATCACGAACATGGGCATTTCTCACATTTCTAATCTCCTTGAAATCACAAATCCCGACGTCCTAATCTTAATAAGTACTTCTAGGTGATTTAATTAAGTCTTCAAATATCACTAAAACAGTCAGAACGATTTAAATGGAAGACCTAAAGGCAGCGCAATTAAGCAGTAACCATCAATTCAAAACAAAAGGAAAGACAGAAAGAGTTGCAATGCGTTAGTTTACTGTTTCAGATCGCTTTAGAAGGGGACCCTGCAACAAATTCCGACCAGACCCAGAGGCCAGCTGCCGCTTGATCTTCTCCAAGCTGTCCCCGGCATCTTCCGCTCTCTCCACCAACAACAATCATAAATTAAAAACATGTCGAGCCAACAAAGATACACACCAGCAAACTTTTGAACATAGGACCCTCCTAAACCATCTACTCACTTTTGAACATTGGACCTCCTCAACTATCTACTCACTTTTGAACATACAACCTTGATAGAACACTGATGTACTGTTCCCTATTATATTGACATTTGAAACTCAAAGTTACAATAAAAAGAAAATTACAGAGAAATTACAAACAACAAGCAAAGAAACCCTCCTAATCCAAAACACAAATAAACACAATTCAAAATACTACAATTAAAACCAGAACAAGATCGTGAGCCCTCTGCTTCCCCTATCTCTCATGGAGTATTGCAGGCCCTTCCTTTTACTAAAAACTGCCTGCCCTTTCCCACCTCCCTCTCATCCATTTAACTTCCAGTTTTAGATAACTGTCATCTTTTTTAAGTAACTGTTGTTGGTTCCTAACGTGCCTTATTTTTCTTTCTTCTATTATAGGTAAACAACAATGGTGGCCTAACAGCCTCCTAAACTATCCACTCTAGACCATGTTAAATCACCAATTCATCCAAAAACTTACGAGGTAAATGTAATACTATATCTTCAACTTAAATATGCTTTTGACCATAACCAGTGGGTTTGCTGAAATTGAATGATCAATCCATAAAATAAAAATGAAGTTGGAAGTAGAAGAAATGGGAGGAAGAAAAATACCCCAAAAGTTCTAAAAGCGATATGATCTCAACAAATTGTATCATGATGAACAGATCGAACAAGCCCCAAAACAGATTTTGCAGTGGGATTCCGACTCGGATAAACTGACTCCATGCTCACCAAAACATTCCTAATAAAGGATTCAGCTTGCTATCAACATGCATCACAACCCATAACGTTAAATTCTTCAAAACCAATGCAATTAAATCAAAGCAGAAAAAAACAGAACAAGAACTCAAACCAACGATAACAAAAGAATAAACCTTAACCGTTGATCCTTGCAGTCCATTGGGAGGTTCAGCACCGGGGACATGATCGACAACAATCGATTCCCAGCTGCAGGTTTCGGTATCGACAAAGAATTTCCAAGGAAATGAAAATTTTGGAAATGGGTAGTCAAGAAAAATAAGGTTGAGAGGATTTTGTGTGGAGAGTGGGAAAAACTCCGGCTAGTGGGGAGAAAAGGGAAGACATGGGGTTCGGTTTACAGGGATTTTTCTTAATGATTGTTGGAAGAACAAAGAGGTTGTGAGGATATTTAAGGGAACCAAAAGAATGGCAGAATGTTTGATCTGGCTTGCTTCTTTATGGAAATGTCGTAGAAACAGTAGAACGATGACATAGTTCCCTTTGTTTTTCTATTCACCAAAAAACCAATGACTTAAAAGAAAGACATTGCACCACATATGAGCATTAGAAAACAATATACATAAGAAAGAATAAAAAATATGCAGAAATTGAAAACGAAATTGGAAGTAGAAAAAAAAATGGAACGAAGAACAATACCCCAAAATTTCCAAATGCATTATGATTATAAAAAATTTGTATCAACATGAATTGATCGAATAAGCTCCAAAATGGATATTGCAGTGGGATTCCGACTCAGATAGGCAGTGTACAGTCTTGCCAAAACGTTCCTAAGAAAGGATCATCAAAACCCATAACTTTAAATTCTTCAAAAATAATGGAATTAAGTCAAGGCAGTACAATACAAAACAAAAACTCTAACCAACGATAAGAAAGAAATAAACCTTCACCCGTGATCCTTGCAGTCCATTCGGGGGTTCAGCACTGGACTTGATCGAGAACAATCAGTTCCAAGATGCAGGTTTCGACATAGACGATGATTTTCCAAAAAGCGAAATGAATTTTTTGGAAATAGGTTGTAAAGAAAAATAGGGTTGGAAAGATTTTGTTTCGAGAGTGGGCAAAATTCTGGCCGGCGTGGAGAAAAGGAAAGTCATGGGGCTCCGATTCTAGGGATCTTTCTCAATGATTGTTGGAAGAACAAAGAGTTTGTGAGGAGATTTAAGGGCAACGACAAGAATGGCACAATGTTAAATCCCAAAAGACTAAATGGCCAATTGAATGTTTAAGCAGATTGATATGCCTGTTAGGTGTTTTCTTGCTTCTTTATAGAAATGGGGTAGAAAGAGTAGAACGATAACATAGTTCACTTTGTTCTTCTCTGTACAAAGTAGCCAATGACTTAAAAGAAAGACATTGCTCAACGTGTGACCATTAAAAAATAATATACATACGAAAGAATAAAAAATAAGCAGAAATTGGAAGTAGAAAAGAACCAAAGAAAAATACCCAAAACTTCAAAATGCAATATGATCATAACAGATTGGTATCATCACGAACAGATCGGACAAACTCCAAAACAGATTTTGCAGTGGGCGTCCAACTAAAATAAACAGCATCCATGCTCGCCAAAACGTTCCCAAGAAAGGATTCAGCTCCCTACAAAAAACAATGTAACTAACTCAAGGTAAAAAAAAAAAAAACAGAACAAGAACACTAACCAACTTTTAAGGAATCAGTTCCCTGCCAACATGCATCACATCCCATAACTTTAATTTCTTCAAATACAAAGGATTTAACTCAAACTAAAAAAAAAACAGAACACGAACTCTAACCAACAAAAATAGAAAAACCAACCTTAACCCTTGATCCTTGCAGTCCATCGGGAGGTTCAGCACTGGACATGATCGAGAACATTCGGTTCCCAGCCACAGGTTTGGCCATCGACAAAGATTTTCAGAGGGAAATGAAATTTTTGGAAATGGGTAGTGAACAAAAGTAAGGCTGAAATGATTTTGTTTGGAGAGTGGGCAAGATTCTGGCGAGTGAGGAGAAAAGGTAATACATGGGGTTCGGTTTACAGGGATTTTTCTTAACGATTGTTGGAAGAACAAAGAGATGTGAGGAGATTTAAGGGTAACGACACAAATGCAGAATGTTAAATCCAAAAAGGCGAAATGGCCAATTGAATATTTAAGGAAGTTTGATCTGCCTGCTAGCTGTTTTCTTGCTTCTTTATGGAAATGTTGCAGAAAGAGTAGAACGATGACATAGTGCATAATGTGTTTCTCTTTACAAAGTAACCAATGACTTACAAGAAAGACACCACACAACAAATGACCATTGGAAAACAATATACATATGAAAAACTAAAAAATTTGCAGAAATTGAAAATGAAATTGGAAGTAGAAAAGAACCAAAGAAAAATACCCAAAACTTCAAAATGCAATATGATCATAACAGATTGGTATCATCACGAACAGATCGAACAAACTCCAAAACAGATTTTGCAGTAGGCGTCCAACTAAAATAAACAGCATCCATGCTCGCCAAAACGTTCCTAAGAAGTGACACCATTTCACAACAAGTAGCCAATGACTTAAAAGAAAGATATTGCACAACAAGTGACCATTAGAAAATAATAAACAGAAGAAAGAATAAAAAGATAAGCGGAAATTGGAAGAAGAAAAGAAATGGAAGAAAAATACCCCAAAACTTCAAAATGCAGTATGATCATAACAAATTTGTATCATCATGGACAGATCGAACAAACTCCAAAACAGATTTTGCAGCGGGCTTCCGACTCAAATAAACAGCCTCCATGCTCCCCAAAACGTTCCCAAGAAAGGATTCAGCTCCCTACAAAAAACAATGTAACTAACTCAAGGTAAAAAAAAAAACAGAACAAGAACACTAACCAACTTTTAAGGAATCAGCTCCCTGCCAACATGCATCACATCCCATAACTTTAATTTCTTCAAATACAAAGGATTTAACTCAAAGTAAAAAAGAAACAGAACACGAACTCTAACCAACAAAAATAGAAAAACCAACCTTAACCCTTGATCCTTGCAGTCCATCGGGAGGTTCAGCACTGGACATGATCGAGAACGGTTCCCAGCCACAAGTTTGGCCATCAACAAAGATTTTCAGAGGGAAATGAAATTTTTGGAAATGGGTAGTGAACAAAAGTAAGGCTGAAATGATTTTGTTTGGAGAGTGGGCAAAATTCTGGCGAGTGAGGAGAAAAGGGAATACATGGGGTTCGGTTTACAGGGATTTTTCTTAACGATTGTTGGAAGAACAAAGAGATGTGAGGAGATTTAAGGGTAACGACACAAATGCAGAATGTTAAATCCAGAAAGGCGAAATGGCCAATTGAATATTTAAGAAAGTTTGATCTGCCTGCTAGCTGTTTTCTTGCTTCTTTATGGAAATGTTGCAGAAAGAGTAGAACGATGACATAGTGCATAATGTGTTTCTCTTTACAAAGTAACCAATGACTTACAAGAAAGACACCACACAACAAATGACCATTGGAAAACAATATACATATGAAAAACTAAAAAATTTGCAGAAATTGAAAATGAAATTGGAAGTAGAAAAGAAATGGAAGAAAAATACCCTAAAAGTTGCAAGTGCAATAGGATCATAACAGATTGGTATCATCACGAACAGATCGAACAAACTCCAAAACAGATTCTTGGAGGCTGGTTCTTTTCTTTGGGGTCCCTCTCCTTTTCGGTTTTGTAACAGCTGGTTGGTGTCTAGTGATTCTAATCAGATTATTGTTGAAACAGTGAGCAACTCTAACTTCCAGGGATGGGCTGGTTTCATTCTTCATGAGCAGTTGAGATCAGTTAAATTGGCAGTAAAAGCTTGGAATATTGCTGCGCAAGCTAAGGTAAAAAAAAAACAGAGAAATCCTTGATGTCAAAATTAGAAAAATATGATTCTGTGGCTGAGTTGATTGGATTAAATCAAGAAGAGTTGAATTCTAGAGCTGCTTTGCAAGCGGAATTACTTAGTATTTATCAAAACGAAGAGCGTAATTTTATTCAGAAGAGTAAACTCAATTGGCTTTCTTCGGGTGATGAGAATACGGGCTTCTTCCACCGGTTTCTAAATGCGAAAAAAAGAAGGAACCTCATAACTGAATTAAAAAATGATGATGGGGTTGTCTCGACTTCATTCCGCGACATTGAAAGGCTTATGCTGGAATTTTTTGAGTCACTTTATACCAGAATTCCGGGGGACAGATTCATCCCTATTAACAGTAATTGGTCTTGTGTTTCCTCAATTCAGAATGAGGCTCTTGTTACCCAATTTTCAGTGGAGGAGATCTTTAAGGCATTAAAGGCACTTGGCAACAATAAAGCTCCGAGCCCGGATGGCTTCACAGTGAAGTTCCTAATCACCCAATGGTCTATTTTCAAGGATATCTTCAAATCACTAATGTCTGATTTCCACAGAAATGGAAGATTAAATGCTTGCATCCAAGAAAACTTCATTTGTTTAGTGCAGAAAAAAGAGAATGTGACTCTAGTCAAGGATTTCCGTCCAATCAGCCTTACTACGTTAGCATACAAGGTTGTTGCAAAGGTTTTATCTGAACGTCTAAAACAAGTTATGGATGCAATTATAAGCTCCACTCAAAGCGCCTTTATTGAAGGTAGGCAAATTCTTGACCCAATATTAATTGCTAACGAGGCCGTGGAAGATTATAGGGAAAAACGGAAAAAAGGATTAATTTTAAAACTTGACTTGGAAAAAGCCTTCGATAGGGTGAATTGGAACTTTTTAGACAAAAATTTATCTTTGAAAAAGTTTAGTTCAAAATGGATATCATTGATAATGGGCTGCCTAAAAAATCCAAAGTATTCAGTCTTCATCAATGGTAAGCCTAGAGGCCGGATAATAGCATCTAGAGGTATCCGCCAAGGGGACCCCCTCTCCCCCTTTTTATTCCTCCTAATAAGTGAGGTTTTAGGAGAAATCATAAACAAGCTTCATATTAACAGCCAGTTTGAAGGTTTCCTTGTTGGCAAAGACTTGATCCACCTCCCTTTGCTTCAATTTGTCGATGATACTCTTCTCTTTTTATTCCAGCTTCCGATTATATATTTAGGTCTCCCTTTGGGAGGCTACCCTCGACAAAAGTCTTTTTGGCAACCAGTCATTGATCGAATTCACAAGAAACTTGAAAGGTGGAAAAGATATAACATCTCTAGAGGCGGAAGACAAACCTTATGCAACTCAGTTCTGGTTAGCCTTCCTACATACTACCTACTTTATTTTCTGTACCTGAAAATGTGGCTGCCTCTTTGTTAAAGTGAGTTTTCGGAGTGAAGGAAAAGGTCTGCAATACTCCTTGAAAGACAGGGGAAGCAGAAGATTGGTGTTCTATATTCTGGTTTGCTTATTAGTATTTTGTTGTTCGGAATTTTGGATTAGGAGGTTTTCTTTGTTTGATGTTTGTGAATTATATGTAACGTGACTCATTTTCTGAGGTTCACGGTTTGCTTATGTTGTAAGTTGTGTTTGAATTGTCAATATAATAGAAACACTACATCAGTGTTCTATCGTGATGTCATCCTTGGAATGCAATGGCTGCACACGTTGGGGTAACTGAAGTGGATTGGCGGAAACTCACTTTAACTTTCATACAAAATGAAAAGAATGTTGTTATAAGGGGTGACCCGAGTTTGACAAAGACTAGAGTGAGTCTGTAACACATGATGGAGACATGGACACCATCTGATTACGGTTTCTTGACAAAATGTCGAGCTATGGAGGGAGGAATGACATTTACCGAACTATATGGAATTGATGATGTTCCTACATTTCAAGAGTTACTACCAGCAGACAATTTTGGCTATCCTAAAAATCCAGCAACAAAGAAGTGGGAAGTGCTTGTTAGTTGGAAAGGAATACCACCTCATGAGGCTACATGGGAGAATTGTGATGATTTTACACAAAAGCTTCCTCATTTCCCACCTTGAGAACAAGGTGTCTTTGGAGAGGGAGAGTAATGATAGACCACCAATTGCAATACAATATAGCAGAAGAAAGACAAGTGGAATTGCACGTGCACAGGTGATGGAATTGGAGGAAGTTTTTAAGAATTGGGCTGCCCTGAAAGAACGAATGCTTGTACAGTTTCGATCAATTCGAGAAGGAACTTTGGTTGGAAGATTTTTCTCAATCAAACAGAAAACGAATGTAGAAGAATACCGTAACCGATTTGATCGCTATTTAGCTCTAGTAGAATTTCTTCAAACGGTATAGTGATACCTGGAATTTTTCTAAAAGCTCTGATAGTTAGGGAACTCAACACATTCTACCTGACCGAACCAAGTTGGCTCTTTGTTTTTTTAAGGGATTTTTCTAATGTATATTGCATGTGTTGTTTGTTTTTTTATAGCTCTTGATTGTCTCACCTTTTTACGTTTTGCATTTGCAAGTCTCTCTTTTGTTTCTTTGGTATGCAATGTGGTAACAAGGTCTTGCTAGAACCGGTGGGCTAACCTTTCTATGGTTCTAAACTTAGTTTCTAAGTTTGACTGCTCTCTTCGGAGTGACAACAAGCCTCGTTTTCCCCCTACTATGGAACGGGGAGGATTCCTCCTCTTTTCAAAGCCCTCGTCAAACTCAATGCTAGGTTTGACTGCTCGCTTCGGAGTGACAACAAGCCTTGTTTTCCCCCTAATGTGGATCGGGGAGGATTCCTCCTCTTTTCAAAGCCCTCATCAAACTCGATGCTAAGTTTAGAACGCTAAGAGTAGGTGGTTTGGTTTTGGTTAGGCCAAAAGTAAAGTTTTCTGCTAAAAGCTCTGATAGTTAGGGAACTCAACACATTCTACCTGACCGAACCAAGTTGGCTCTTTGTTTTTTTATGGGATTTTTCTAATGTATATTGCATGTGTTGTTTGTTTTTTTATAGCTCTTGATTGTCTAACCTTTTTACGGTTTGCATTTGCAAGTCTCTCTTTTGTTTCTTTGGTATGCAATGTGGTAACAAGGTCTTGCTAGAACCGGTGGGCTAACCTTTCTATGGTTCTAAACTTAGTTTCTAAGTTTGACTGCTCCCTTCGGAGTGACAACAAGCCTCGTTTTCCCCCTAATGTGGATCGGGGAGGATTCCTCCTCTTTTCAAAGCCCTCATCAAACTCGATGCTATGTTTAGAACGCTAAGAGTAGGTAGTCTGGTTTTGGTTAGGCCAAAAGTGAAGTTTTCCCCATTTTTTATGGGCTTTTTCTAATGTATAATTGATATGTTGTTTGATTTTTTTTATAGCTCTTGATTGTCTTACTGTTTTTATGTTTTGCATTGTCAAGTCTCTCTTTTCTTTCTTTGGTATGCAATGTGGTAACTAGGCCTTGCTAGAACCGGTGGGCTAACCTTTCTATGGTTCTACATTTAGTTACTAATTAAGTTTGATTGCTCCCTTCGAAGTGACAATAAGTTTTGTTAATGTCGACCCTTTTCTAAAGGGATTTAGTTCACTGTGGCTAGAGAAGAGGCTTCTAACTCATGTTTGACAAGACAAACTTGTTAAAACCATCCCAGTTTCTAAAGGGTGCCTCCTATCCTTTGTTACTCTATCTAGGCTAGGTTTGGACTAAGTGCGTCATAGGTAAGTCACGACAAAGCAACAAAGGAAGACAAAGCTAGAAAAGTATCCATGCACTTATTTATTATACATGCAATCAAGCATTCACAACACACACACCATTTTCTCAATCATGCATTCACATCTCAATAAGAAATAGCTAAAAGGAGCTTAAAACAAAAAAGACAGCAGCTTATGCTCAAATTTCAGCACATATACTCATCAAAATTCAGAATTTCACATCATAAACCCGAGCTCAGTGCTCAAGGGTTGCCAATCATGCTTTTTATGCAAGATTTAATTAAGCTAAGAAGGTATAATGCTCATTATTGTATGGAAAGAATTCTGAAAAATTTTGAAATTTGGGCAAAATTTGAACCCCCAAGTTTACACTAAACATGCAAGCTAAGCAAGCTATTACCCACACCCACTCAAAAAATTGCTTTTTCTGTCCTAAAAGCTTTTGAAAATCAAAGTAAATGGAGAAAAATAAGGGGGGAACTTTGGACTCCCTGGAAGGATCGACATCCTTGACTTTTGTTTGAAGCTTGCATGGATAAACCTTTTCATTCCTTTTTCATTGATTATTCATCCTTGTTCCTGAAAATCAAAGGAAATTCTCTCAATTTTATATATTACTAAAATTAGGATACATATAAGTCTTAACTAGTCTAATAGCACCCTCCATTCATCTTCCCCTACACTGGCTATGGTATCAAAATTTTCAATTAAGTAATACGTCTACTAACGAACTTGAAAACAAAACACATCACACTAAAAAACACAAACATCACTTTAACCCAACAGAAGCAACTCTTTTTACCCTTGCACTCACTATCACATTACTATCATGTTTGTCAACTGTCAAACTAACTCTTTTAAGTTATTTAGTGTGACTACAAAGTTATGAACACCACAATCTTAATTAAAACCTTTTAATAAATAAATGCCAAGTTACTACTCAAGAATGGCAAGGAATTCAAAAAACATGACAGCTATCCTAATTGGTTGAAAATGAGAAAAAGAAAGTTAGCCAGACAACCTATTTGGACTACAAAGCCAGCAGATATGATTCCTCAAATTTGACCATTCACTCTCCATACTCTACAAGTCTTCAACCACATGATGCTGCCTACTTTCAGATGAGCAACATCATTCCGATCTTAACAGTCAGAAGAGCAAATCAAATCAATCCTAGCATATTCACAAATCACAACTAAAAAGTACAAACATGCAGCGATATCAACAAGCATTCTGATAAATAATTAGCCAATTAATTGACATCATTCCGATCTTAACAGTCAGAAGAGCAAATCAAATCAATCCTAGCATATTCACAAATCACAACTAAAAAGTACAAACATTACAAAATAAAACATGCAGCGATATCAACAAGCATTCTGATAAATAATTAGCCAATTAATTGACATTACAAAATAAATAAAGAAAAACAAGCATTCTGATATTTTTCTATTTGTGCGGGCAGCCGATGTTCACAAAACAGCATTTCGAACCCACGAGGGGCCCTATGAATTCCTTGTGATGCTGTTTGGGTTGAAACGCTCCGGCAACATTCCAATCAATCATGAGTGATGTTCTTCGCCCATATTTACGCAAGTTTGTTTTGGTTTTCTTTGATGACATCTTAATTTACAGCAAGTCCTTGGACGAGCATTTGCACCAATTGGCAATAGTTTTGGAAACTCTAGTAGCTCATCAACTGGTAGCCAACTTTAAAAAATGCCAATTTGCGGTTGACAAAATTGAATACTTGGGCCATGTTATTTCTTCATAGGGGGTGGCAGCGGATCCAACAAAAATAGAAGCGATGGTTAAATGGCCAGCACCCAAGAACGTGAAGGAGCTAGGTGGGTTTTTTGGGGCTAACGGGGTATTATCGGAAATTCGTTGCAAACTACGGTTCTATTGTGCTGCCCCCTTGACACAACTGTTAAAAAAAGGTAACTTTAAGTGGAATGAGACGACCGAGAACACATTTCAGCAGTTAAAAGTCAGCAATGATGTCTGTCCCGATGCTAGGTATTCCTGATTTTTCACAAAGTTTTGTGCTGGAAACTGATGCTTCGGGTGTGGGTATTGGGGCTGTCCTAATGCAAAATCAACGACCAGTGGCCTTTTTCAGTCAAGCTTTACCTATTACCCATAGTTTTAAGGCTGTTTATGAACGGGAGCTTATGGCAATAGTGCTGGCTGTTCAAAAATGGCGACCATATCTATTGGGTAAGCCTTTTGTGGTGCGTACAGATCAGAAAAGTTTGAAGTTTCTTCTTGAACAACGGGCTATCGGGGGAGAATATCAGAGATGGATCGCTAAACTATTGGGGTATGATTTTGTGATTGAGTACAAGAAAGGATTGGAAAACAAAGCGGCCGATGCCTTATAGAGATTACCACCGGTATTTGAATTGGGCCTCGTAAGTATTGTGGGCGGGCTAAACCCTTCAGTTTTCATCGATCAAGTGGCTGGAAATGAATCTCTTAACAATATTCGACTATCCTTGATAAATGGACAACAAGCTCCAGAGGGATATTCGCTACAAGGAGGAGGATTCACCTGATATTACTTTATTATTAGCTGAATTCCATAACAGCCAGATAGGGGGACATCATGGTGCATTGAAAACATATCAAAGGCTAGCAAGGGAGGTATATTGGCGAGGTATGACAGCCCATATCCGCACCTATGTTGCTGAATGTTCCGTGTGTCAACAAGCCAAATACTTGTCTTTAACTCCGGCTGGTTTCCTTCAAGCATTACCCATTCCGGATCGTGTGTGGGAAGATATTAGTATGGATTTTATTGAGGGCCTCCCCAAATCCGAGGGTTATGATGTTATATTGGTAGTTGCGGATCTTCTTTCCAAGTATGCACATTTCATCCCCTTGAAACATCCATTTGGTGCAAAAGTGGTTGCTGCTGTTTTTATGCGAGAGATTATTCGTTTGCATGGATGCCCCTGAAGTATAGTGTAGGATCGTGATCGTATTTTCACAAGTCTATTATGGGAAGAGTTGTGGAGGTTGTTGGAAACTCAGTTGAGACGAAGCACCACTTACCACCCCCAAACAGATGGTCAAACGGAAGTTGTCAATCGAGGGGTGGAGACGTATCTAGGGTATTTTTCTATGAACACACCTAAACAATGGGTTAAATGGCTAGCTTGGGCTGAATTGAGCTATAATACAACAGTCCGTACAGCCACATTGATGACCCCCTTCGAGGCCCTCTATGGGCGACCACCCCCCTCTATATTACCATATGTGAAGGGCTCGAGCCGGGTGAATGATGAAGTAGACCATTTGATGAAAGAAAGAGATTAAATTTTGGGCGTTTTGAAGGCCAATTTACTGAAAGCACAGCAGCGAATGGTTAAATATGCTAATGCTAAAAGACGGGAGGTGCAGTTTGAGGTTCATGATTGGGTTTATGTGAAGTTACGCCCTTACCGAAAGTCCTCTCTCAGCCGTTTTAAGCACTCCAAATTGGCCCCAAGATTCATTGGTTCATTTATGATCGTGGCACGAATTCGTTTCGTTGCATACCGTTTGGCCCTTCCCAAGGAATCGCTTATACACCCGGTCTTTCATGTTTCTGTTCTTTGCAAGGTCGTGGGTTCAAACAGGCCATTATTCCCAATTTCAAAAGATTTGGCTGCTGATTTGTCTATGCAAGTGTCTCCGGTAGAAGTATTGGGAGTTCGCAAAACATCATTCCGATCTTAACAGTCAGAAGAGCAAATCAAATCAATCCTAGCATATTCACAAATCACAACTAAAAAGTACAAACATTACAAAATAAAACATGCAGCGATATCAACAAGCATTCTGATAAATAATTAGCCAACTAATTGACATTACAAAATAAATAAAGAAAAAAATCATTGGAAAGATCACTGCTTAAATGAAATTTGAAATATCTCCCAATAGTTTTGATCGGTTACCCGAGTTGTGAGAGTGGTCGGTTGATATTGCGTGCTTCCTTCAAGCGCTCCCCAGCTGCACCTGTTAGCTTCTGCCTCCGGAACCAGCTACTTAAACCATCTGCCAGTCTCTGCATAATAAAATGATTATGAGCCTAAATTTTACAAGTACCAGTCCGTTGAATAGAAACGTGATACTCATGCTTTTCCATCCTAAACAACAGAACTATCTGCACTTCGATTTACAAATTCATTGCCTTTTTCCGACAGTGCTCACAACTGTTAGTTGTTACAGGTATACTTCTTTTATTTATTTATTTATTTATTTTTACTAAATTCAGTAATACCATATTCCAGATATTAGCAACATTATTTTAGCATTACCTTGGATCGGGATTCAACAACACAGGTAAAAAAAGCAGTATGTGATAGCGAACTCTCAGGAACGGTCGGGTTAGAAGAGGGAGGCCTAGGTGGAAGCGGGCTCTTCAGGATTTGGAATCGAAAACCGATCTGAGGGTGGAGAATTTTCTTTGGAAGACTTGGGTTTCCGAGGGGGTCTGCGGCCCTTGATTTCGGCACCGTTAAGGCTAGAAGAAGAAGAAAGTGGTGGATCGACGAGATGGGTATGTCGCAAGATAGAGTTTCTTGGCTGCTTCACGTTAGAGAGGAAGAGCGAAATTTTGGAGGTATAGGAAGAGCGAAACGGAATTTGAGAGATAGGAAATCGCAGGGTTTGAGGAAGACGAAGAAGAGAAGGGGAGATGAGAGGCAGAGTAAACCGATGGAGAAGAAAAAGGGGAAAGAAATTTGAAATAAAAGAGACCGTTGAGGTTGAAGAAGAGGGAAAAGAAAATTGACCGTGGAGGAGAGTTATTTAATTTTTGGATTAAATATTTTCTATGAAAATTAAAAAAGAAAAAGTTAAAAGGCAAATATTTTTTACTTTTTTTTATTATTTATTCTATGAAAATTCAATAATAAAAAAGCATCTATATTTGCTTTTGGTATGGTTCACATTTTTATTTATTTGACAAAAATCTAACTAAATTATCATTCATTTTGACCTAATATTGCAAATATAAATTTATATTTTGCATCTTAACTACTCTTTGGCATTTATAATATCATTGTTCCACACCTCAATTTTTTTATTGTTGTCAAAAATAAACCTAATCCAAAATGAATTAGCAAATTAGGGAATAAATGTAATCATTGTTTTTGGGAGTTTGAGTTCGACCGTGATTATTGTTGAATAATTTTCACTTAGACATGCACATTTTGCTATTTTAGCAATTTAAATTTAAAATTTTCTTTTATCAAAAGTAAACCTCTTGTTTTAATGTTTTTCTGGTCATCCCTTTTAAATACAACTAATGACAAATGAATATAACAATTAAGAAATTCGTAGATATATAACAACATTTTAAACTAATTGCTGCAGTTATTTTAAATCACATATGTCATTCGCTTATAAGCCATAAGAGTCTATTAACGATATAAATCTATCACAAATATATTTTGCTACATTTACAATTTTTAAAAGATATTGTTATATACTTAATTATTATTCATAAAATTGCTAATCCATTATACTTACCCTAAGTTAAATGAATAATGTCAAAAGTAAGTTTACTACGAAGGTAATTTGTGTGACCCTTTTATCCTAACGTAGGAAGTTTGTTCCACTCCATACCATTATTGAACTAAGAAGATTAAGTGTGTATTAGTATGTTTAAACAAGTATAATTATAGCAAAATCTATGAGTGATATATTTATATTAGCAATACAATATGTGTTACATATGCAAATATTTTGTATCTAATCGTTGTATTTGCAATTAACTCCATTCAAATATACAAATATAAACATAACTCTTTAACCTGAGTTTAGCTAGGATCACAAACTACAAAAAGAAAGTATGGAACATATTTAATTTATTTTTTTTTCTTTGAAGAAAATTTGGTGTGTAGCACATTATATATTTTTCTTTCCTTTAAAAAACAGTATTGATCTTATAATATACGGCCTTGCACAATGTATTCACCATAAAGATCATATAACTGTAGAGATGTATAGAAGGTCTGATAAACAACATAAACGAAAAGTTCTAATCCTTGAAATTGTAAACATTACCCATATCCTACAATAAAAGTCACATCAACTTGATATTTGTTGAATTTAACAAAAATGAAAAGAAAGCAACGATAAACCAATGACGATGGAAGAAGATATAGTTTTCAAACACAACCAGCTATCCAAATTATTCATAATATGGTATTAGAAAATATATTGCAATTTGTAACCTCATAAGTTTATAAACAGAGTAAAAATTAAAGGAAATTTTTTTATCAAGCTTATATTAGGACTTTATACTACTTATATGTAATTCTTAAGTTTTCTTCTTTTAGCTATAAAAGACACAAATTAAGAAAAAAAATGACTTGATTGTCCATGTAAAGTTATGCCCCAACTTTTTTCTTCTAACTTAAGAAAAGGAACACCAACAAATATCTATCCCCATAAACTAAAAAGCATAGGAAAATGATAGTAAAAGTAAAATCAACTTTTTCTGTTATCTTTTTCCTTCATTCATTTACTTCTAATTGAAAATAAACCAAAAGTCTAAAACCGATCAAATTATTGAAAACGAAAAAACAAGAAACATAACAGTGTGGAGAGGTAGTTATTATCAAGTATTTGATTTTGTTTAATAGATTCCAGTTGTGACAACCACAACAATTGTATGCATGAAGTTCATCATTCAAACAGATTCTGACAACAAATTTCAACACATCTGCAAGGCGAAAGAAGATAGGAATTAGGATAACAAGGTAATTAGAACACTGAAATAAATTTTAAAAATAATTTTATTGTTGATTGCTACTATAAGCATAATTATCTGCTTGTATAATTGTCTTGCATGATCTGACAAATACATTATGGTATTTGATATTCCATTCAGGTTGTATCTTGCATGTTACCAACAAAATCATGTGCTTAGTGATAAATTACTCTTAGACTGAGAAATACTCGAAAAAAAATCAAGAGTAACAACTCTTAGTTTCCCAGAAAAATTGAAACAAAATCATGACAAACCAACAACAAGAACTTCATAAACTTGTCTGATGAAAGCAACTCAAGAACAGTCTCAATGCAGATCATACATGAGTTCTTTGCTAAATATTTCCAAAGGCTAAAAAGAGTTAAGGAAAAAAAGAAAAACAATAATTACCTGTAATTTTCGTTGGTTCATGATCTTCTCTTGTCATTCCCTCACTTTAATCTCATAACTGAAAAGGAAAAGAGGAGGGAGGGGTGATTAAACTCATGCATGTACATAATGTCGAAACCAGCAAAATTACCACCCTATTAACTATGAAAGTCTGGTTGTGGTCGAAGTAGGGTGAAAGTCAGTGTAGATTAGAATAGATGTCACCGTGAAGCTCACTGTCGGTTGGGGGAGAACATAAAAATTGATTTTTTTCTTTTATAACAGGCTGACTGACCTACAGGCTGGGGTGAACTGGCTGGCAAGGAGGAAGTGACATGCTACCACTAGGTTGTGTTAGGTGTGAACAATGGACAATGGTGGCTAGAAGTGAGGGAAGGGCTTTGTCAAAGGGTCGTGCAGGGCTGAACTCCAACTGTCCAATATTAGTTTGTTCGCTTACTTTCTTTGTTTCACCCATATCAATGTCTGCAAAAATTCCCACAATATATAGAAATGGAAATAAAGATCCTTAAGTTCTTTGAGAAAAATCATAAATATAGCCACAAAATTTCTCCAATTATTTGTTACTTAAAAAAGTATAGAAATTGTCAACCAAGCTCAACTAACGCCTGTATGTATGTACTTAGAACCAAGAGGTCTCGGGTTTAAATCCCTCTACCCCGAATTTGTACTCATAAAAAGAAAAATACATAAATTGTATGAATGAGGTGCACATTCACGTAATTTATACGATGATGTGAGAAATGCTATGATTGTAATGGATGCTCATAGTTTGGCTCGTAGCAATAGAAAAGCCCGAATCTTATTCTCAAGTTGAGTCCTTTCTTCAGTGCAAAAAATGTGGTTTCCTGTCGGCTTGGGGAAAGATCAATTGCTGTCTCCACCTTGTTGACATTTCGCCCTGCATAATTATTGACAACGAGAAATAAATAGAAAGGTTATTCTACCATTTTTTTGGTTTTATGAGAACAAATTCAGAGAGCTAATTGCAAGCAATATTTGAAGTAAAGTTACACCTCCTGCGCCCCCAGATCTTGCAGTAGTCAGTTCAATGTCCTTCGGATCAATCACTACTTCAACTTCATCTGCCTAGATGCAATAATAACATAAGCTCAACAAATCAAGATAAACATAGCTGATCAAGATGCAAATGCAACGGAGAACAAAGTCAAATAAGAGAAATTATCATATCTAAATTGTTAACACTCCTACAGAGAAACAGTACGAACACTATGAATATCAACTATATATAAGGATAACTGTATAGTAATGCACTTGGATTTTCATGTTAAGGCACTGGTGTGATATGACAGAACATTTTAATCGGCCACTCCACATTAATCCATCATCTAGGTATTTTTAACAGAGAGATAGCTTTTCACATTATAATTGTTAATGGCAAAAATGGAGCACAATAGCATATCAGGGACCTATAAAGGAAATGGGGAAAGAATTAACATTAGACAACTGTCCAGGACAAACTTAGCAAATTCAGGTAATATTCTACCACACATTAGTCTGATTAACGCATGCAATTCTTATTTGACAAGTATCAGACAGTTCTTATTTCACAATTTATAGTGAACTTATGGAATAGTTTACCTCTAGCATGATGACTACTGTAGTCGTAGAAGTATGCATACGGCCCTGTGTTTCTGTTTGAGGAATACGTTGAACTCAATGAAAACCAGACTCTTATTTCGATTTACTGTAGACACGTTATCCTTTGATTTCTGTCACATAAGTTTCGTGTCCCCCCTTTTCAGCCAGAAAAGTAAACAACGAAAATTCTTCAATATATATACAGAAAGCACTAGGATATTGACTTCTGGGATGTCTGGAGGCACATACCTTAGAACTTGAAACAGGGAAAAACTTCCATGAATTCCGCTCACTGTATTTCTGGTACATACGGACATGTTATATAATTGGAAAAAATGAGTTAGAGAAGAAGAAACGACAATGTAGAAAAATGTATTTGAGAAAAGAAGGGGGTAAAATCAAAGCAGGACAGGAACGGAAGAGACATCAGAGTTTGGACTATGTAACTTGTAAGTTTTACAAAGCCTAACTATCCTATTCACTGTTCAATTTTCTATACACTTATAAGGCCTAAATTGTTGGTAAGAAAAGATTGGAGCATAGGTCACCTCTAATGGATTGATGAGAAAATTCAAAATTTAACATCTTAGTCGTATCTTTTGAATAAAAATAAAAATAAACCCATCTTAGTTGTAATTATGTAAAAAAAAAAAAAGACAATTAATGTGATTATTCATGAATTGATTTGGGTGGGCTATTTCAAGATAAAAGTACCAAACAAAAGACTAGAATGGGTTATTTAGTTATGTAATCACAACTGCCATTTCTCCTCCATAAGAAAAACAAACAATTTCTCTAAATTTCATCTATATATATATGTATTTATCAAATGAATCATATCAATAAGGACGGGAAACAACAAAGAAAAATTAAAATGGCCAATAACTCTTGTCTCATTATTATCTCTCTCGTTGGAGTTCTTTCGTTCACCATCATTTCAAATGTGGCATCATCTAATGACGTCGTTTCCACCATCTGTCCAAAAACCTCAAATCCACAATTTTGTTCAAGTGTGTTGAAATCTGCGGGCACTACAAATCTAAAAGGCTTGGCTGTATACACCTTAAACCTTGCTCATACAAATGCTGAAAAATCTTTGACTTTAGCCAACTCACTGGCAAAAACCGCCACCAATCCTCAACTTAAGCAACGATATTCGTCTTGTGCTGAGAGCTATGATGAAGCTATTGGTGACATTGAAAATGCCCAAAAGGACTTGGCACTTGGGGACTTTAATGGTGTCAATATTGTAACTTCTGGTGCCATGACTAATATTGGTGACTGTCAGGATAAGTTCGCACAGCCGCCTAAGGATACATCGTTGCTTTTGAAGAATGGCAAGACTCTAAATGATATATGCAGCATTATTTTGGTTATATCCAATCTTCTTTGAAGGCTATGTACTTGAAGATTTTAATCAATAAATAAAATGAAGTTTAATTTTTAAAATAATAACATTACAGTGGGATGGTGATCGGAATTGATTACTTTGGTTAAAATTTAAAATTAGATAAAAAAAATCAATTAATAGATAATTCCAACTAATCAAAATAACTAAATAAAAGACGAGATTTGAAAATATAATATCCTAATAGACACTAATAGACTTATATTAATAGATAATTTCCTGCCGATGAAAAATTACTAAAGTTGTACTATATTTTATAAATATTTTAAAACATTACATAAACACTAATTAAAGTTGGGTTTAGTAGCAAAAAGTTACAAATTTATGGACACCTTCTTTTAGGGAAAAAAATACAGAGTAATATTACCTTGACATGATGTAAACTAAATTTGTAATCAGCGTTGAAATCTCTACTATATTAAATGCGCTCGTGGAGAAAAAAAATTATATACATCTATTTTATTCTTAAATTGTCGAAAAAAATTTATATTACTTTTTGTGATCTAACGTAGTTGTGACTTTTCTATTGTAAGTGTCCATTTTAATGTTTGGAAAGAAGATTTTTCCAATTTTTTAGTTTACAAAATAAAGTTCTATATTTTAAAAAATAAAACCTTATGTCGAATATGTGTAACTAATATTGATAGGATGTGACTAGTTGATCTTCGAGATACGATGCATTCTGTTTAGAGTGGAGATGGTTGCACACACATCAAATTGGTGCATTGATTCCTCCAAACTTACATGTAAAATGTACGTGTAAAAGAAAAACAAAATAAACTCTTGCAGTTACACATTAGAAAAAAAAAACGTCACGAAATCCCAAAGTTCAAAAGAAAACAAACACACACAAAAGGGGATTTAATTGATTCAAAGTAGTAACGAATGGTGAAAAATTGCATCATTTCTTGTGATTTCACATTGACATATTAGAATAAAAAATTATCGTATTCTATATATTACAATATTGGATCAAATATTAATACATTAATTCAATTATTTAATTACTACAACAATGAATTTCTTTTTCTTTTTTAAATAATAATTTTACCATTAATATTGTATAATATTTGTTTATTATATGCTAAAGCATATTTAAAAATTAAATAGAATTAAGATATTTCACGTGAATATGTGCACGTGTTTCAATTGAAAAGATTGAAACAATAGTCACAAATGATTTTTTCATAAAACAAAACATTCGTAACCAAATCTAAATATGCACTTTCATAATAAAGGACCAAAACTCATATTGCGTAGAATTGAGCATGGTTTAAATGAAATTATTAAGAAAATACTTACACTTTACACCAGGTTTTTTGGCAACATATATAGTGAGAAAACTCAAAATTTACCCTCTTACTTGTATCTTTTCAATAAAAAAGTGCATCTTAGTTGTAATTATGTCAAAATAAAATAAAAAAAAGAACCAGTCAATTAACATGGTTATTCATTCATTGATTTGGGTGAACTTTTTGAAGATAAAAATTCCCTATTCTGGTGGTTGAGGAGCTTTTCGATGAATTAAATGGAGCAAACTGGTTTTCAAAGATTGATTTAAAGGCGGGGTTCCATCAGATCAAAATGTGTGGAGAAGACATCGAAAAAACAGCATTTCGAACACATGATGGACACTATGAATTTATGGTTATGGCATTCGGCTTAACTAATGCCACATCCACTTTCCAAGCTCTAATGAACTCAATATTTAAACCATTTTTGCAGAAGTTCATATTAGTATTTTTCGACGACATACTAATCTACAGTGAGAACTTGGAAAATCATCTGAAGCACATTGGGTTAGCATTGGAAATCCTGAGAAAGAATGAGTTATATGCAAACCAGAAGAAGTGCAGCTTCGCGCAAGAACGTATTGATTATTTGGGTCATATCATTTCAGGACAAGAAGTTGAAGTGAACCCCGAGAAAATCAGAGCAATCAGGGAATGGCCTATACCCAGTAATATAAGAGAGGTACGAGGATTACTAGGCCTCACCTGTTACTAAAGAAAGTTCGTTCAGCACTATGGCTTCATTGTCGCACCATTGACTCAACTACTTAGGAAAGGGGGATTCCAGTGGACTGAGGAGTCTAAGGAGGCATTCCAACAACTACAGAATGCCATGATGACCCTGCCCGTTTTGGTGTTGCCTGATTTCAATGCCACCTTTGAAATGGAAACAGATGCATCGAGATATAGGGTAGGAGTCGTACTCGTCCAAGCCAAGCGCCCCATAGCATACTTTAGCCATACGTTAGCCTTAAGAGATAGGGCCAAGCCTGTATATGAAAGGGAATTAATGGCAGTAATCTTGCCTGTGCAACGATGGCGACCATATCTGTTGGAAAGAAAATTTATTGTGAAGACCGATCAGAAATCCTTGAAGTTCTTATTACAACAAAGAGTGATACAGCTTCAGTATCAGAAATGGGTAGCGAAGCTAACGGGATACTCATTTGAGGTGGTCTACAAACCCGGCTTGGAGAATAAAGCAGCAGACGCCTTGTCTTGGATGCCTCCTACAGTTAACCTCGGTAGCATAACAGCTCCTACATTGGTTGACATTCTGGTGATTAAAAAGGAAGTCGAAGCGGATGAAAAGTTGAGCAAAATAATGGAAGAACTACAAGCAATGGAAGAAGGAACAGAGGGTAAATTCTCCATCCGACAAGGTATGTTAAGATATAAGGATAAGTTTGTGCTGTCCAAAACATCTACATTGATACCCACAATCCTACATACTTACCATGATTCGGTACTTGGAGACCATTCTGGATTTTTATGCACATACAAACGACCAACTGGTGAGCTATATTGGGAAGGAATGAAGGCGGATGTTAAGAAGTATTGTGAGGAATGTGTAATATGTCAGAAGAACAACTCCCTAGCACTATCCCCCACCGGACTGCTGCTGTCCCTGGACAGTCCAAACAATATTTGGAGCGATATATCTATGGACTTTATCGAGGGCTTACCAAGATCGAATGGTTTCGAAGTCATCTTTGTAGTGGTGGACAGATTCAGCAAATATATTTGTTAAGGAGATTGTCCGACTTCATGGCTTTCCCAAATCGATAGTGTCCGACCGAGATAAGGTATTCTTGAGCAACTTTTGGCAAGAAATGTTCAAAATGGCAGGCACCCGATTAAATCGAAGCACCGCTTATCACCCTCAGTCGGATGGGAAAACTGAGGTGGTTAATAGGGGAGTGGAGACGTATCTGCGATGTTTTTGTGGAGAACGGCCTAAGGAATGGTCAAAATGGATACATTGGGCTGAATATTGGTACAACACTACTTTTTAGAGATCCGTAGGGGTCACTCCATTTCAGGCTATCTATGGACGTATGCCACCACCATTGATGTTTTATGGTGACCGGGACACTCCAAACACTACCTTAAACGAATAGCTCAAGGCATGAGTTGAAATTCTGGGAGTCCTAAAAGAACACTAATTCGTCGCACAGACAAGATGAAAAATAACGTAGACTTGAAGCGTCATGATGTGGAGTATGCAGTTGGCGATATGGTCTTCCTGAAGATTAGGCCCTATAGACAGATCTCATTACGACAAAAGAAAAATGAGAAACTATCCCCCAAGTTCTTTGGGCCTTATACGATTGTGGAACGCATCATACTGGTTGCGTATAAGCTAGAGTTGCCAGCATCCGCTTCCATCCATCCAGTGTTTCATGTGTCCCAACTCAAAAAAATGGTTGGTGATCATCAACTTGTACAGACAGACATGCTGCCTTACGTTACTGAAACTCACGAGTGGAAATCTATACCGGAGGAAATATTTGGGTACTCGAAGAATAAAAGAGGAAGCTGTGAGGTTTTGATTAAATGGCAAGGTCTCCCTCCTCATGAGGCAACATGGGAAGATTATGACAAGCTCCAGTACAGCCTAGAAGCAAAAAGAAAGGCGTTAAACATAACACAGGCCGGCAAAATCATACTCAGAACAGAATATATTCTATACTGACATTATTTTAGATATGCTCAGAATCATGCTTCTGCCTCAAAAAGTCAAAATAAGCTAGAGAGAGAGAAAAAAAAAGAGAGATGAACAAAAGGATTTTGGAACTTCCTCTTTGTGAGTGTGTGTGTGTGGCAGCTGTAAATTAATTTCCTATGAGTTTCCTTAACACCCAAATGTTGTAGGGTCAAGCGGATTATCCCGTGAGATTAGTCGAGGGTGTGTGAGCTGGCCTAGAATCTCACAAATATCAAGAAAAAGAAAACCTTGCCACCCATCCACTTTGCAACAAAGATTCATGAAATTAAGGGGTAAAAGGAAAAAGGTATAGAAGCGGATAGCATCTTGGCTTCTTATTAAAATGGAATAGTGTAACCAGACCTGGAATTTGTAAAGCATCCATCCCAGGTAATTCTTCCAATTTCAATCCTCCAACCCTCTTCCTAACACAAGTAAATTAGAGACAACTTATCAAATAGAAGACCAACAGTCAACATAGGAATAAAAGTGCACATTATCATGAGGTATGAACAAATAAATTAAAGATGTACATAAGTCGCTAAAATCATACTCAGAACAGAATATATTCTATACTGACATTATTTTAGATATGCTCAAAATCATGCTTTTGCCTCAAAAAGTCAAAATAAGTTAGAGAGAGAGAGAGAGAGAAAGAGAGATGTACCAAAGGATTTTGGAACTTCCTCTTTGTGAGTGTGTGTGTGTGTGTGTGGCAGCTGTTGTGGGGCACCTCTTCAACTTATACTGAGACAGTCTTGAAGCAAATAACTCCAATTCTTGGGGATCAGCAATTCTTTCCTGTTCTGCCGTCCAGACACGTACTACTCCATCTAAACAAGCTGTGACAATATCTCCATTTTCCAAAAACTTGGCATCCCAAACGCAACCAGGATGCTCAATGCTCTAGACACAAATTCCATCTGCAACAAAATAATCCAACTTCGTGATACTAAAATGCTATTAGGGTTTAGGGTTTATAAATAATTATAGTATAATAAACATAATTCAAATTTAAAAATCAAGCTACAAAAAAAAAAAAAAAAACCCACTCTCTTAAAGAAATTCAATTCAACACATAAACTTTAGCCAACTTCAACACCCCTTCAGGGCTTCACCAGTCCTTCGCCTTTCCACTAAAAGTTAGTCATCTCTTCCCAACCAAATGCTCCATCAAACAGACTTCAAATAGATAGAGAAACATTTCTCATAAATACATGAAAGGTTCAACTCACAAACTCGGTTTGGCCACAGTGAAGGATCTTAAACGAAGCTCAGTATCTCAGAATTATGATAGAACACCACAGCAGTGTTCGTATATGTTGATATAATATGAAAACTTACACGAATTATTGAGACTCTTCGTGGATCAATAGAGTATTGATCGCGATTACAGATTCAAAGCAAAAATTACTCAAACTAATAGCAACCAAATAAAAGACTCAAGAACAATTCAAAGATGAACTTGGACCCTCTGCTTTCCCTCTCTCAAGGAGTAATGTAGATTTCCTTCCTCAAAGTTCCATACCCCCTCCCTCTGTAGCTTCCTTTCTTTTATCTCTTTCCTCTAACTCCCGGCCCTACCAAAGTGGTCCCCCCTGGTAGGTTCTTGTTTCACCTGCAAAAGATTCAACCCACACCCACACAAATACAAAGAATATTTCCAGCACACTCACAAACACACAGTACAATGGAGAGAAGCTGATATATGTGTGTATATATATTCAATATGGAATCATAAGCTTCAACCAAGTAAGAGGGCTGCTCTCTCCCCAATGAACAACGTTCATTCAAAATACATAATAACCAAGATAATCAGCCCTAGCAAAAAACGCCTATATATATATTCCCTTTCTGCTGCTGCCACGTGTTGTTAGGACCACTGGTCATCCTAACAACCATGTTGTCTAGGTGGAATTTTTATTTTTACCCCTCCTTTGGTAAACTTGGGTGATTGGAGGCCTAGTGTAACGGACATACTTGTCCAAGGTGTGTTTACCTATGGCCGTATGCTCCGATTAGCCCCAATTTATCTTGTCTTTATGTCTTGTATGTAGTTTAGGTAGTTGCTTTAAATTTCAAGTCGATATGCTTGGGTGTGACGTTTCGGCATTTTCATATGCAAGCCTACCAGAGATGAAAATGTTAAAAATGTACTATAGGGGAGGCATACCTGTTGAATCCCCGCCCAAGCCTTGTCGTACTCTTTGCAATCTATGCTTTCTTATTGCAATTGACAGTCTTCAATGCTTGTTTTAACAATGTTTTCAATCAATTTAATCATCTTTCACGTTTTCTAAAAATATTTTCCAAGAACGTGAGGGGAGGTTGAAGCATGTGTTAAAGTTGTCCGCGATTTGTGGATTTTGATCGGCTGACTTGTTCGTCGAGCTAGAACAAGTGCCGCACAATCGTTCACATCGTGTTTGAAGAATTACGATTGTGACAAGTGGTATCAGAGCCAGGTTGGCTAGTTGACAGTGCGTGACAGAAAGATGTCGGTGGCGAAACAGTCTAGCAAGACCCATGATGAGCGACTTGTGGGAATCGAAGAGCAGATGCTCTACCTGGTGGAAGTTCCTGATTCCATCCGGTTCTTGGAACAGCGGCTTGAGGATATTGCCAAGAAAGCTGATGGCATTGAAGCCGTGTCCGATCGCCTTGACGGACTACCCATCCAAGAGTTACTGACTAGAGTCGACACTCTAGAGTCCCGAGTAATGAAACGGGAAATGTCGCCTACGAGCTTGGGGACAGTTCATCGGGCTCTATTGCCCAGATGGAAGAACGAGTTATGGAGCTTGATAACTCGCAAAAGAACATGTTGGAGATGATCAACGGCATGACAGAGGATTTTCGAGCAACCCTCGATGTCGTGAGGAATGAGCTCGCATAGGTAAACACGAGGGTGAACCTTACTATACGAGAACTAGCAAACCAGGCTCCAGCTGGAGGAGCCATTCCTGTGGGCAGAATCAAGGTTCCTGAGCCCAAGCCCTTCTGTGGGGCGAGAGATGCCAAGGCATTGGAAAACTTCATCTTTGATGTCGAGCAGTATTACAAAGCCACGAACACAATTACTGAAGAGGCCAAGGTGACGTTGGCAACCATGCATCTGTCAGAAGATGCGAAGTTATGGTGGAGGTCCCGATACATGGACATTCAAGAAGGGCGTTGCACAATCGACACGTGGGATGCCCTAAAAGGAGAACTTCGTTCGCAATTTTTCCCTGAGAATGTCGAAATTCTAGCCCGACGGAAGCTGCGTGAATTGAAGCACACGGGAAACATTCAGGACTACGTGAAACAGTTTGCGGGGGTGATGTTGGACATACGCGACATGACCGAGAAAGACAGTTTTATGTTTTGTCGAGGGCTTGAAGCCGTGGGCTAGGACCAAGTTGTATGAGAAACGAATTCAAGACCTCACGTCAGCATACGCAGTGGCTGAACGGTTGTTTGACTTATCTAGCGAATCTCAAGATGCAAGACGACATCAAGCTTCCTCCTCTGGAGGAAACAGAAACAACCGCCCAAATTCCCCGAAGACTGCAGAGGGAGACAAGCGACAAGGTGGAGATCGCAAGCCCTTCCAAGCGAATACAGGAAACAACTGGCGAGGACCAAACAATCAGAACAACTCCGGTCGTTCCATCAGTTGTTTCATATGTAAAGGGCCCCATCTTGCCAGAGAGTGCCCCAACCGTACCGCCTTCAACGCTTTTCAAGCTACCCTAGCCTCGGACTCAGATGATAGATTGAGTCAGACTGAAGGAGACGTTGGACAGATAGAAGAGGGTGAGAATCCTCGGATGGAGGCCTTAAAGTTTCTGTCATCGCTCCAGAAGAAGATGGGGGAGACCAGTGGACAGGCAAAGAATGGTCTCATGTACGTAGACTGTTGGGTCAACCAGAAGCCACCCAAGAGCACTATGGTGGATTCTGGTGCTACTCATAACTTCATTGCAGAAGCGGAAGCCAGACGACTGAATCTCCGTTGGAAGAAAGACGCAGAAAAAATGAAGGCCGTGAACTCAGTTGCCCTACCTATCGTCGGGTTGGTAAAACGAACGACCATGAGGATGGGAGAGTGGAGCGGTCCCATAGATTTGGTGGTTGCAAAGATGGATGACTTCGACGTGGTACTAGGTATGGAGTTTCTACTTGAGCATCAAGTCATACCAATGCCACTAGCCAAATGTCTAGTGATTACTGGAACAACGCCTACTGTTGTTCAAACGGAGATTCGTCAGCCATATGGGATATAGATGATCTCGGCTATGCAGTTGAAGAAAGGCCTTGCTCGTGACGATTTAACCTTTATGGCTATCCCACTGGAGTCGTTGGAAAGCTCAAGGGAAACAGTCCCCAAAGACATCCTGAGTGTCTTAGAGAAGTACAAGGATCTGATGCCAGACAGCCTGCCGAAATCATTGCCTCCGTGGAGAATGATCGACCATGAGATCGAATTGCTGCCAGGGGCAAAGCCGCCTGCGAAGAATGCTTATCGTATGGCGCCGCTGAGTTGGCCGAACTTCGGAAACAACTGGACGAACTGCTGAACGCAGGATTTGTGAGGCCTGCAAAAGCTCCATATGGAGCTCCAGTCCTTTTCCAGAAGAAGAACGATGGAAGTATGCGGTTGTGCATCGACTACCACGCCCTAAACAAGATCACGGTCCGCAACAGATATCCGCTACCAATAATCAATGACCTGTTTGATCGCCTTCATGGAGCAAAGTATTTCTCGAAGCTAGATCTGCGATCGGGCTATTATCAAGTAAGAATTGCCAAAGAGGATGAGCCCAAAACCACATGCGTTACGAGGTATGGGGCGTTCGAGTTCCTTGTCATGCCATTTGGTCTTACCAATGCGCCTGCAACGTTCTGTACGCTAATGAACCAGGTCTTCCATGAATACCTTAACAAGTTTGTGGTGGTCTATCTGGACGATATAGTGGTCTATAACTCCACGCTAGAAGAAGAAGAAAGGAATAACAAAAACTGACGAACTCCTATAGATTGAAGTATTAACCTTTCCATATCTTTGCCGAACAATCTTCACTCCCACTAACAATGACTTCGGAAGCATGTGAATCCACTGAATACACAATGGAAGTGTCACCAACCATCTCCATCAATGTTTCACCACTTAGTGCCCATAACCTAATGGAACTGTCTGAATGGAAAAGAAAATCAAAGTCAACTTTCTAATTAATTCAATATTCTAATATAAAGAATATAACAAATAGTCCTCCCATGTGAAATGAAAAGTGGTTCTACAGATTCAGAGAAGGCAATAGAAATCACTCATTTTAATATCATTTAATATTTCATCAACAACCTATAGAGTTTATTAATCTTTTTCTTTCCTACTAAAGAAGCTCTAATTTATTACTCTAGGAATGGTCCTTTCTAACTTATATACAGGTAACAAAAAATAAATTGAAGAAATACTCTGAGCTTTTCCATTTAGAAATCCCAATGAGCAAAGACTAAAGTCTTCTCGGGATTCTTAGGATGCCAAACTCCTCTCATTGGATAGACATCAATATATCTTAGATGAGAAGCTACCTTGAATAGCCTTGCTTCCTCAGCATATAAACATAAATATATTTGTTGTATTCAATCAAAAATAAAAGATAAGCTTGTTCTGAAACCAATTCCAAAAATCTCTTCGAAAATATGCTGGGAGAGTTGTTGTTGTTTAAATACTTGGTCCTTCGAAGGTTGGAATTACAATGTAACTTTTCACATATTCATGAAAAGTTATGATTCTTATTATGAAAGAATGAAACTTCGAACTAGTTCCTAAAGGTAGTACTTTTAGCTGATGTGGCAATTTGGATCAGCCATGTACGGTTGCATTCCTCAATGTGAGTGATAATCAAACCCAAACTACCTCAAAGGAATTATTTTGTACAGTAACTCCATCTTTACCAACTTGCGACATAAAACTATCTAGGGTTCATGGGTTGGGGTAAGAAAACTTTTGGACCCAACCCACCAAGTCTTTTTATCATTAAGTTTTCTTCATTTTTATGTCAATTGGCATGTATTTTATAAGCTTTGAGAGAAGAAACTTAATATAAATGTATACTTGGTCAGAACCCCGTCATTTAGCCTCAATTTTCACAATGTAGAGGTATAGAATTCAGAGAGGTTATTTTATTTTCTTAAAATTACTCCCCAACTGTTAATCTATGATTAACTTTTGCTATAAAAAATTAGTCCTTATATCCCTCTTCTCGAAATTTGACAAACATATTAATCAGGCGCCTTTTTCTGAAAATAATTGTTCATATTTTTTTTTGAAACAGAGACAACCCTTTTTATTAAAGATGTAAGTAAAAAAGAGACTAATGCTCAAACTATAGGAGAATTATACTAAGAGCGAAAAGAATGACCAAAACAAAAGTACAGACAAATTGAACAAAACAATCAAAATCCTGAGAAAACAATAGAAAACTGAGAACAAAGCGAACTTAAAACCTTTCAACAAGAAGCCCAAAATCAGCTGAAAATTGCAGACTAAAAACTTCAAACTAGATGGAAGGAAACACCAAGGGAGAGCTAACAACAATGCAGCTTTGTTGAAAAAAATATCCCTCCCAAGTCATCCTTCGATCTTGAGTGAGTGACTAGAACCAGAATATTTCATAAGAACTTTAGAGGGCCAAAATAATAAAAGCATTCGTCGAACCTCATGTGATCCACTAAAACAAACCTAAAAGATAATTGGCTGAAAAACCAAGATCAAGTTATTCTATACTCAAACCAAAGTAGTTCCACATTGCTCAACAATTGACTTCAAGCGATCTGGAACTTCACATTGTCGAGCTTGTGAGGGAAATAAAGAGACTTGTTTCTCAGTAATTAAATCCTCCCTTGTCTGAAAGCGGTATTAAGATCAGATTCTAGAGGATCCTTAATCGACTGATCAATGTTTACAATGAGTAGTGGAGGCACTTTTGATTCAGATTTTACCGAAGGAGCTCAAGGTATCGTGCAATGTGATCGATTTTCTTGGGACACATAAATAAATCTAACGCCAATTGAAACATAAGGACTAGTATTTGGAGCATGATATTTCTTCCTATCTCTACATGTAAAGATCACAAGAAAAATAAGAATTTCACAAAATAACAGAAAACAAAATTAGACAAAATCAGGGCATGGCCGAGGATGAGATTAGAGATGAAGCGGTGATTAGTATTTATTGAGAATGGGAGAAAAGTAGAATGTCAAACCAATCCAAGAACATACCTCACAAATCTTCGGAGAGACGATCGTGGTCAAAGCAGTGGTTGTGGTCGAGGATGAGATTAGGGATGAAAGGATGTTACGAAAGGTATATCAACAAGAAGAAGGGTAAAACAACAACATCCTGTCAAAAATCACTTAATGTGATTGAGATCTTTTAACATGACTGCTTGAGAACTAAAGAAAAATTTAGAATGTGACTGAGAACTTTTAGCACAACCGGGCAGCATCTTCAATAACAGAAAAACATGCATAATGTAGGAAGACAGCAGATTTAAAATTATGACAGTGTATTTATGAATGTCAGGCGATACATTAATGTTCCAAAATTCAACCAAAGTATGGGATGAAAGATATACAAGAATCTTCCATGATAAGGGCAAGACCAGGATATCCTTATCCAAAAGAAAGAAAAAAATAATCAACCAAAGTAAATTCCATGTATGATTGGAAATTATGGCCAAGGCGAAGGATGAAGTGGAGAATAGAAGGAATATTGAGCAGGGTACGACTTACCATTAGCTTAGATCAAAACCAGCATCCGCATTTATGGCATAAAGAAATTTGTTTGCCAGCTGCTCCTTGCTGCATTGATCACAAATCATAGAGTTGTGAAAATGAAAACTTATGCAAGTTTTTTTTATCCTTTTTAGAAAAGATGTATATGTTTTAGTTCATCCACAAATCAACAGACTTAATAAACTGATGTAATTCAAGTTGGACTTAGTTTTTCACAATGAATTCTCCACCAATAGTGGCTAAGAGATGGAGTATATATTGAGGATTGTAAGTAGTTACAAGTAGTTGAAATAACTGTTTTTATGAAACAGTTTTAATTGCAGTCTTAACAGCTAAACAGTTTAATTATTTAAACTGTTTTACTAACTAACTACAGCTGTTTAGCCATGGCATTCTATATTACATCATTCCACCCCCTAGCATGGAACTCGACCCGAGTGACTTAGTTGACAAGGCAGAAATCATCTGGGGCATAGTACTGTTTCAGGTCTGCCACGTTAAAAATAGGATGAATGTGCAAGTCTGGTGGTAGTTCAATTCTGTAAGCGTTATCTCAAATCTTTTCTAGGACACGAAATGGTCCTAATTGTCTGTCTTTCAGTTTGTGTTCCAGTTGGAAATCGAATTTTTCTGAGGTGAATCATTACTAAGTCTCCCTCAGTAAAGGTAGCTTGTCTTCTCTTTTTGTCTGCTGCCTTTTTGTAGGACTGAGTTGATTCTTTTAGGTGGTTATGGACTTCTTCGTGTAAATTCTGAATCTTTTCTACCATCTTTTCTGCTTCTGAGCTAGTGTCAATAGTTGTGGGGAGTGATGCTAGGTCAAAGGTTGTTAGTCTTGGCTGTTTTGTGTATACGACCTCAAATGGACATTTGCCGGTTGATCTATTCTTCATATTGTTGAAGGCGAATTCTGACTGTGCAAGAGCTAAGTCCCACTGTTTTGGTTTGGATCCACTAAGACAGCATATTAAGTTGTCGACAGTTCTATTTGTAACTTCTGTTTGGCCATCTGTTTGAGGGTGTGATGTTGTGCTATATTTCATTCAAGGTTGTGTCAAATTTGCTCCATAATGTCTTCCAGAAATGGCTTAGGAACTTGACATCCCGATTAGAAACAATGGTCTTTGGTACTCCGTGCAGCCGAACTATCTCTCGACAGAATAAATTAGCTATGTAGGTGGCATCATTTGACTTCTTACAAGCCACAAAGTGTGCCATTTTACTGAATCTGTCGACTACAACCATGACTCAGTCATACTGCCTTTGAGTTTTTGGTAATCAGAGCCCGAAATCAATTGATAGATCTTCTCAAATGGAAATTGGGGTAGGTAATGGTGAGTACAGGCCTGCGTTTATACTTGAACCTTTAGCTCTTTGGCAAATAGGGCACCTTTTAATAAAGTTGTTACAGTATCTTCTTAATTAAGGCCAGTAGTATCTCTTAAAGATTATTTCAAAAGTTTTATCCTGCCCGAAGTGTCCAGCCAATCCTCCTGAATGAGCCTCTTTTAGTAGTGCTTCTAGAAGTGATGTGTGTGGGATACACAACTGATCTCCTTTGAATAGATATCCTTCCATTATATGGAAGTCTTCCGCCTTGGTGTAGTGGCTGCATTTGGTCCATGTCATGGCGAAGTCAACGTCTTCCCCATATAGGTTAGGTAAGTGTTTGAATGCCTCGATCTCCATGGATAGAATAGTGAGTAAGGAGCTCTTCCTGGATAGTGCATCTGCCACCTTGTTCTCCTTACCATTTTGGTGCCTAATGACAAAGTCGAACCTTTGTAGGAAGGAGATCCATCGTGCGTGCATCCGAGTAATATTCTTTTGTGACTAGAGATCTTTCAAAGAGAAGCGGTTCGTTAGGAGTACAAATTCCCTGCATAGGAGGTAATGTTCCTACTGTTTGAGTGCTCGGACAAGGGCATAAAGCTCTTGTTCGTAAGTGCTCCAGGACTGTCTTGTTGTGCTCAACTTCTTACTGAAGTATTCAATAGGGTGGCCTTGCTGTGATAACTCGGCTCCAATTCCGGTTCCGCAAGCATCAACAGCTACTTCAAAGGGTGATGCGAAGTTCGACAACTGTAGAATAGGGCTGGAAGTTAGTCTTCTTTTTATCTCTTCAAAGCTCTGCTGTTGCTCTTCGTTCCACTTATAGTTCCCTTTCTTTAGGCAGTCGGTTAAGGGGGCCACTATTGAGCTGAAGTTTCTGATGAATCTTCTGTAAAAGGATGCCAAGCCAAGGAAGGCTTGTACCTCCTTGATGGAGGTTGGTATTGGCCAAGACTTTATGGCTTCTGTCTTCTTTGGTTCCATACCTACTTTTCCTTCTTTGATTACGAAGCCGAGAAAGACAATTTCCTTGGTGAGGAATGTACGTTTCTTTGGATTAATGTACAGTTCAGTTTCGGCCAGGACTTGGAACAATTTTCTTAAGTGCTGAATGTGGTCTTCAGTACTATTGTTGTACAAGAGGATGTCATCAAAGTAAACCACTATGAACTGGTTTAGAAACGAGCACCTGGTTCATCAACCTCATGAAGGTGCTCGGTGCATTGGATAAGCCAAAGGCCATCACCAACCATTCAAATAACACATGGACCATCAAGACGACTTTTTGTGATGCTGAGTTTCAAGCCAGACGTGAGAAAGGGCTCTGCTTTTGTTGTGAGGAAAAATTTTGTGCAGGCCATAGATGTAAGGTGAAGGATCAGAAGGAACTCAGAGTGTTAGTTGTTCAAGCAAATGGGGAGGAATTGGAAGTAGTGGAAGAGGATGATCGTACAGAGGAACTTGAGGTAAAAGCTATTGAACTTGATATAGAACAAAAAGAACCAGTGATAGAATTGTCATTAACTTCATGGAACACCGGATTAAATGCGATATCAAGTGCTGCTTGATTATCACACCACAATTTTGCTGGTGTGGTGATTTCAAATCCCAACTCAACAATAGTAAAAAAGTTGATATATCCAAATCAATTTGATATATCCAATTCACACAAAAACTGTGCAATTGCTCTATATTTTTTATTATGCACTTGAATGTGACACCACATTTTGTTTCTTACTTTTCCAAGACATCAAATTGCCACCAACAAAAACAAAATATCCTGAAGTTGATCTTTTGTCTTCTTTAGATTTTACCAATTAACATCTGAGAAACATTCAATATTAGTATGACTATAATCCTTATATAATAAAATCATGCCCGAGAGCAGCCTTCAGATAACACTGAATCATTCCAAAGCAGCTGAATGATCAACTTTAGGGCATGACATACACTGGCTCATAATACTCACTAAATAGGCTATGTCGAGTCGATTCGCTGGAAGGTAATTAAGTTTTCCCTCTAACCTCCTATATCTTTGAAGATCTTTCAACAATTCTCCATCTTTTGTGAGCTATAAGTTAGGCATCGTTGGGGTACTACATGGCTTGGCACCTACCTTCCATGTTTCAGTCAACAAGTCCATATTTTCTCTGTGATAATAGTATTGCTTTCTTGCCTGTTTTTACCTCAAATTCCTAGGAGGTATTTCAACATGCTCAAATCTTTTATTTGGAATTGGCAATAGAGAAAAGTCTTCAGGGACTGGACATCTAAAGCATCATCACCAACAACCACAATTGCATCAACATATACTACGATTAGGATCACCCCACTCTCGGATCTTTTAAAAAAGATTGAATGATCTAACGTGCTCTTTTGCATTCCAAAACTTTCGATCACCTTAATAAATTTTCCAAACCAAGCCTGTGGACTATGTTTTAGTCCATCCAAAGATTTACAAAGGCGACACGCCTTTCCATTCTTCCCCTGAGCAACAAACCCTAGTGGTTGCTCCATATACACCCCTTCTTGAGGATCACCATGAAGAAATGTGTAAGGACCCTAGATAGAAAAATAGTGGATTATTAGGAGAAAATGAAAATGGTTGTTAGTAAGGTCATATAGTAAATAGATGGTAAGTTGGTTAGTTCTTTTTGTTATAAATAGTGGGAGAGGGGTTGGAGAGAGGTGTGAAGAATTTTGAGAAAGTTTTCCTTGTAAGGGAACCTTAGGAGAGTCTAACCCTCTCAAAAGGCTAGGGTTACTTGTTACTTGTTATTAAGATCTTCTAATATATATTTCATGTTTGGATGTATTTTAAGTATTCTTGAGTTCATCTTTTCTCCTTGAGGTAATCCTTGTTAGGTGGGATCCTAACAAATTGGTATCAGAGCCGTAACATCTTGGGGATGACACGGGCTTGGATGCAAAAACAAATGGAGGAGAGGTTGGAGAAGAATGAGAAGGACATTAGGGAACTTAAAGATGTAACTTTGGAGTTGTCCAAAAGCATCGAAAGGCTGGCAGAGGAATTACGAGAAAACAATGTTAGTTGCCGACGGGAAGAATCTGCTACGTCGGAGGGATCGGTGTTGAAAATGAAAGGAAAGATGGAAGAAGACTCGACCGCAGTTGAGAGAGGGACTTGGGAGCAAGCACTTAAATGGGCTGCTAATTGCAAACTTGAGGTGGATGAGAGGGGAGAAACTCCATGGACATGGGAGCATATGCAGAAATGGATTGTGGATTGCAAGGCAAAAAGAATAGAGAGGAGTGCTAAAACAATACATCAAACGCTTTCTGAAGGGCTGCAAAGAGATAAAGAAAGAGCGGAGAAGAAACTAGAAAAAATTAAAGTTGAAGAAAAACAAAAATGGAACAATGACTTGAAGATGAAGGAATCGAAGAACGACCATGAAAAAGATGAAGGGAAGAGGAAGCCAAATCTAACTGTGTATTCCCATGGCCGACGACTAAGGGTGGGGTGGTCAGAGACAAACACTTGGTGGAAATGGAAACACCGAGCAGAGAAGGCGGAAGCATGGGAAAGGAGGCAAACACTATGGATGAGAAGGAAGGCAAAGAAACGATTGAGGAAGCGATCATTGATACTTGGTGGTAGTGAAGAAAACAAAAAGAAGAATCAAACAGTACCTATGTGGAACAAGTCGACCTGGATACGATCTGTGAAAATAGAAGAAACGGCTCATTGGAGTGGCAACATTGAGAGGCTGATCATATATATAGGCCAAGATTTTGTTGAGGTACGTTACTTTCCTTGCCTTTCTTTTGTGGCATGCGAGTTATATCAAAGTAGGGAAGGGATGAGGAAGCTAGGCAATGAAGAAGATGAATAAAGGAATTTCGAAGGTCATCGGAGTAAGATAGAATGGGTAACGACAAGGAAGAAAATGGCAATGGAATTAGTACAGGGATCATAGAGAGGCTGGCGAATGGAAACATATTGGGTTGTGACAGAAAATCGAGGCGGGGATGAACAGAAACCGCGGCGGAGGAAAGATTCTGAGTCGGTCACCGGTGGCCAAAAAAAGAAGAAGATGGATTGTCGAAAAGTCCAGTTACAGGAAGAGGAGATGGAGACAGGGTGCGTTGGAGGTAGTCGACCTAAGGCACAAAGGGAGTTTGTCGGAACGCGGATAGCAACGAGGCTGCAAGTGAGATCGGAAATTGTCGGGAAGAATGCTTTGATATTTGCAGAGGGAGTGAGCAGCTACGGACAAAAAAAATTCAGAAAGGAGGGGGAAGATTTCTTGAAGAAAAACGATTCTTCAACCCACGTGAAGCGTCAGACGTTAAGGCGAAAAATTAGAGACAATAGTAGTTATGATTTGTTTAGTGGGCTGAAATTAAATGAAAAGGGCCAGATTTTCTCAAATGGGCTTGGCTTAGGTGGAGAAATTGGGGATCAAATTCCTAATAAATGGCCAGGAAAACAAAGTGGAGGCTAGGAGAAGGATTGGCACATGCAAACCTCAATGGTTAAAGTATATCACGTGGGATGGAAATTAGGGAAAGAATTTAATCAAAAGTGGGCCAAAATGTTGCTTTTTGGGCTGATTGCAAAAGTAAGGGATGAGGCCCATTATACCTCAAAGAAAAATAAATTGACGGCTTTATCTAAGGAAGTGGAAATCCTATTGGAATATGGATGGTGGGCCAAACATGAGATGATAACAAAGAAATACAGCCTTCATAAAGAAAGAAAGGAAATTAATGTGCTTGAATTTGCTAAATTCATTGAGACCCATTTGTTAGTGTGGCTGAAATGTAACTTGAAAATGGATAGGAATTGCCTGAAGCTCATTGGTAATTCTAAGAAAGATGGTGTATGGGCCGTGAAATTGATTTGGGGATGGGGTCATAAAGTTAATTGTGGGCTTAGCCCATTAGAGAGGAAGAGCTTCAAATTAAAATGCAAGTGGCATGGAATTAGGCTCAGGGAATGGCAGTTGGTTAATTGGGATCACTTTCCGTGTGAGAAGAATGAAGATTGGGGAAGTTCTTGGAGTCTAAAGGGTTGGATGCATGCAAGTGTAATTATTACAACCCAATAGAATTTCAAGGCAAAGCTGAATAAAATTTCTTCCGAGATGGCAGGGGTATGGTAGAGAGTTCAAGGTTTGTAGTTTGTAAGCACACCTTGAGGACAAGGTGTCTTCGAAGGGCGGAGTAATGTAAGGACCCTAGATAGAAAAATAGTGGATTATTAGGAGAAAATGAAAATGGTTGTTAGTAAGGTCATATAGTAAATAGATGGTAAGTTGGTTAGTTCTTTTTGTTATAAATAGTGGGAGAGGGGTTGGAGAGAGGTGAAGAATTTTGAGAAAGTTTTCCTTGTAAGGGAACCTTAGGAGAGTCTAACCCTCTCAAAAGGCTAGGGTTACTTGTTACTTGTTACTAAGATCTTTCTAATATATATTTCATGTTTGGATGTTTTTTAAGTATTCTTGAGTTCATCTTTTCTTTCTTGAGGTAATCCTTATTAGGTGGGATCCTAACAAAATGCACTTTTAATATCAAGCTGATGTAAAAAAGTTGGAAACAAATATTGAACCTCTCCTCTCCTCTCACCCACCCTCTTCTCTCTTCATTCCGGCCACACCTTCTCACGGTGACGTCGACGGCAACGCCAAACCCGGGGAGTTACAACTCCATCTTTTTCAGAAATGGAAGTCAAAAGTTGAAAAAATGGTAGACACTTTCTACTGTATCTAGTTCGAAAAGGGGAGGTTCAATATTGAAGATGTAGACTTCCAAAAAATCCTCACTTTATCCAAGATCCAATATAGAGTGTGTTCATTGATTCAATAGATGTTCTTGTAAAAGAACCAAACTGGAAAGTTTTTCAACAAATATGCGAGTGATGAAACCGAAACAACAAAGCTATCCAAATTCTGAACCCCATCTGATTGGTTTCTGAGGTGTGTTGCTCGAAACTTCTCTGGAATACAATCCTTCATCCATCTACTCATGAGAAACCAGACAAGGTTGGGTCTCCTTCCTCAACATGATCAGGTCCTTTTTATTGACTCATAATTACACCTCCTTTTCAAAAATATCAAGCTGATGTAAAGGCCAGTGACTGATTGAAGTTAGTGAAATAAACAACCTCACAAATGTCATTTTTACTACTCGAGAAAAAGTATCAGCATAGTTAACGCCATGTTTTGTGCGTAGCCTTTCACTACAAGGTGTACTTTTAATTGAGCGACAAAACCATCAGGGATTAACTTTAATTGTAACCACCCATTTGCAACTGATATACTTTTTTCGTGCAGGGAGAGAAACTAAATCCCAAGTACAATTATCATCTAAAGTAATCATCTCCTCCACCATTGCAACACACCAACCAAGATGAGAATAGGCTTAATGATACAAACTCTAATGATGCAATGAAAGAACATGCAGAAGACAACTAATGGTTATATGAAACAGAAGAGGAAATAAGATGAGCACACTTAAGTTTACCTTTACGAAGAGCAATAGGAAGATCATCACTCATTTCTGGATCCAATGACGAAGAAGCCTTAGGGGTAGGGCATGGAATTGAAGAAGGTTGTCGTCGATCATAGACTTCAGTGATGGGTTTGACAAATAGAAGTAAACACACGTGAAGATGAACCACAAAGAGGATTAGAAGGAGAGATAACATTGTAGATAAAGAAATCATCCTTTGACTCTTGATACTCCCTCGACTCATATTCGAAGAGAAAGAAGGTGAGGAATAAAAGGAGGAATGTTCAAAGAACACGAGAATAACCAAAAAGATATATTTTAAGGTCTTTGGATCCAACTTTGTATGTTGAGGCCGAACGTCTTGGACAAATCAAGTATAACCAATTATTTTGGGTGGAATGAGAAACAAATGTTGTTTGGGGCATAAGATACAAAAAGGTATCTCACCCTTAAAAATGGAAGAGGGCATGCAATTTGTTAAGAAACGGGCTATGGAAACATCAGCCCAAAAAGAAATTGGAAAATTCATTTGAAACATTAGGACTAGTGGTTTAAAAAGGATGACGATTCTTTCATTTTGCAAACCCACTGACTTCATGAAATTAATAAATAGAAGTGTGAAAGTAACATAGACATGAATATATAAGCTAGAGCAAAGGCATGACTACTATACCTGACTACCATTACATAGCGCTAAAAGAAATTGTAATTTTCTTTTTCATTCAATATGTAATTTGACGTAATAGTAATAGTAATTCCTCTTTCAAACAACCACTTTTTTTTTTCAACAAAGAGGACAAGGCTTATGATCCCTAAATCGTTAGCAATTAAGATGCAGCAAATAAGGTAGCTAAGATGCAGAAAATAAGAAAACACCCCAAATCACTACAGTGCATAAGAAATCTATCACATAAGCACAAAGATAAATACTGAGAGTATTAGTTGAAACTTAGCAAACACAAACAGGGCAAACTATTATTTAACGTGCTAGTTTAAATATATATCTAAACTAAACTACACAAGTATTTCAAACTGGCAAAACTAAAATTAGGTTTATAGAAACAACGTGTCCTCATCCTTTCTCCTAAGGAATGCTATTCATTATGATTTTATCTTTTGAGTTTTAAAAATATGCTATTTATTATTCATATCTTTTCTCGTGCTATCTAGAAGCTAACCAAACAACATAGAGAAAGTACATTTGTATCACTAATCAATATTTGAAATGATGACGCAGATTAAATAATACAGAATTCAGAAAGTAGAACTTGCCTGCTAGCTGACTTCAGCTGCTCCCTGAGTTCCTTGAACTTGAGGTTTCTCATGTTCTCAACAGTGAAAACAAAAACTGAGTTGTAATTTTCCACACCCTGCCTGATCGATTCCACCATTGATTTCTTGTGGTCCCTTCCTTTTCTTCTTTGTTTTTGATAAAGTAACTGCATTTATCCCACGAACAATTAGATAGAAGACTTAAAACACTAATCTGCATAGGACTAAGTTCATATTTTTCCTCTTTAAAACACTAATCTGCATAGGACTAAGTTCACATTTTCCCTCTTTCTTTTTAAGTTAAAAACCACATGAGTTTGACAATGATTACTACCACCACAAGTCATTTAACTTCTTCAACTGCCTCATACTTTTCACAAGAAACTGCGTCATACAAATTAACCCATAATAAAGCTATCCAAATTCCGAACCCCATCTGATTGGTTTCTGAAATCAGTAACTCTCATGGAAGGAAAAACTTGGACAGACTGATGCAGAAATTGAGAATGAAAGTTAGAAAAAGATTCTTGCACTAGAATCGTTGTTCCCTGCCATTCTCGAAACAGCCTGAATAGTCATGTTAAGAACACCGAGCCCTGCACTAAAGTTGAAAGAGGGGAAAAAACAGCATGTTGAAACAAATGAAGGTTAAACCAAAAGGATTGAACTATAGTTTCCAAAGTTTTCATCTCTTATATTCACGTAATAGTAATAGTAATAGTAATAGTAATTCCTCTTTCAAACAACCACTTTTGTTTCAACAAAGAGGACAAGGCTTATGATCCCTAAATCGTTAGCAGTATTGCTATTTGGAGAAAATGTTAAAGTTAAACAGCTGACAATACCTTCCAGCCCCTACCACTACTATCTTTTGGTTAACAAAATCACTCAATGGCCGCCCTTGAGCTCTCACAGTTCCCAATAGTCCAACGAGAGCAACACCAGCAGTTCCCTTTATGAAATGAAATAAACGAAAACGAATGTCCTTTTAAGTAATTATCAACTGCATTAATACATCATCAACTACTCACTTGTATGTCATCGTTGAACATGCAGAACCTCTTACGATAACGTTGTAATGTTTCAAAAGGCCATTTCATTTGAAAATCCTCAAACTGGCATCATTCAAAATCAAATTACGAGATTACGATACTGATTACTGGCAGTGAACACAGTTAAAAATTTGATATCTTAACCAATAAACCTGAACAATAGCTTTAGGCCAACATGTATGCACGGCTTCCATAAAATCATCAACAATTGATAGATACTCTTCTCCCTCCAATCTAGGTATTCCTATTCCCTGAACTCCAAGGTCACCGAGGCCAAGAATACGACTTCCATCTGTCAAGACAATCATGTCAACCTGTAGTTGGAAGAAGAAAATACAATGAACTTCAAATATGGTGTTGCTGGAAATTAAAAGAGATTTTCATTTTTATTTTGCTCAAAATCAATGCTCTTGAGCTTTTAATGTCCCGAGGAATGTGAAAGTTTCCCAATATATCGTGTATGGAAGTTTAAACTTTTCAAAGAAAACAAGGGTGATCAACATACAAAAGCCTCCTGTGGATAGAAAATTAATCAAACAAAAATTCGATTGTTCTGTAGCAGTTTGACTTTGTTGTTAAGGAAATTAAGAGTGATAAGAAGGCGAGGGAGTGACTTTGAGTGGTGGCCATTCGACAGCCAAGCAACTACACTCAAAGTTGAAGGTCGAATAGGCAGCAGGAAGAAACGAAGAAGAAGAAGAAGAAAAGTTTTCGATCTATCAAACATGATCATCATACAATAGACGAAAGTCATTTAAATTATCCAAATATCTTTTGAAGTAATTTTAACATTTTCAAAATAACTCTTAATCATGCTCTAAATATGGAATGAATTGTCTATCCAACTACAAATACAAAAGTTTTTCTAAATCACTCTAACTAATTATACAAATTCCACAACACATAGATCACATGCTTCCCAAGAACCCATAAAATTGTTCAATGCGGCATTTCATCAAACAGTTGGTGGATGGAGACAACAAAAACAAGTGTTTAACAAAATTATCTTAGAAACAAACACATTAATATTACCTGAAGATGGAACTCCAATTGAACAGCCTTGAAAAAGTGATGGAGAAACAAACAGAACATAAAGATTGTGGGACTCCTCAACTCCAATAAATCCTGCAATGGAAAAATGGGTTAGAAGGTGGAAAAGCATAGTAGAGGATTATGATAATGAAAATGGGTAGTAATGTTTTTCAGTAGCTATCTTTTTCTTCTCTTTTTTTTTTCATGTTGTTGATGGTTGTTCTTGATTGTCTTTATTTATTTTTTTTTTCCTTTTTTGCATTTGGGAAAAAACAGTTTGTTGACTAAGAGGTGATGATGCTGGTGAGGGAATTTATTAAAGTAATGAATACTTTTTGGAGGACTTAAACAAGTAAAAGGACGAAATGAAGCAAGCTCAAGCAACAAATTTTCTGTTAAGTAAGCATAAATATTAACTAGAGGCTTAAATAAAATATTTCACCACCACCACCACAACAACAAAAAGCCCAGATATATCGTCATTGACAACAGAAACAGAGCAATATAAGCAAAATACATTACAAGGAAAATATGGAGATAAAAGACATGAAGGTTTCCCTTTCACTTACAAAGAGGATCATTAAGTAACTTCTCGTTGTTAGAACCAATATCTAGCATTACTCGAAGAATCTGTCAATTAAACAAGAGTAAACTTAATGAAAAAGTGTGGTTAAGAAAAGTTGCTAAAAAATGTCACCATTAAATGATATTAGTATTCTTAGATAATCTACAAATTTCATGAAGAAAAGACTGCAGACTTGAGAGTTACCCCCACTATCAGGAATACTTGCTGAAACGGGAAAAAGATATCGGCAAATTCTAAATACGGCACACTAAAACTCTCACTCTCCTGGTTCTTGCTTAAAATCACATGTACATGTCAATGCTGATAGTGCCTCTTCCACTGAAACAAACAAAATTTCAGTACCAATTAAGATGCAAAAAAATAAGGTATTTAAGATGCAGAAAATAAGATGAAAAGGAAACACCCCACATCACTACAGTGCATAACAAATCTATCACATAAGCACAAAGATAAATACTGAGAGTATTAGTTGAAACTTAGCAAACACAAAAAGGACATAAGCTTATTCTCAAATTTCAGTACATATACTCATCAAAATTCAGAATCTCACGTCACAAACCCGAGCTTAGTGCTCAAGGGTTGACAGTCATGCCTTTTATGCAAGATCTAAGAAGCTATGATGCTCATTATTGTAATGAAAAACTTTTGAAAAATTTTGAAATTTGGACAAAATTTGAAATCCCCCAAGGTTAGACTAAACAAGTGAGCTATTATCCACCCTTCACTTAAAACATTGCTTGGAAGTAGCCCAACATGAGAAGATAAAACAATCTGAATGGGATTTTTCTGATGTATAATGCATATGTTGTTTGTTTTTTTTAGCTCTTAATTGTCTCGTTTTTTTACGTTTTACATTTGCAACTATCTCTTTTGTTTCTTTGGTACGCACACAAGAACCGGTGGGGTAACCTTTCTATGGTTCTAGACTTAGTTTCTAAGTTTGACTGCTCCCTTCGGAGTGACAACAAGCCTCGTTTTCCCCCTACTATGGAACGGGGAGGATTCCTCCTCTTTTCAAAGCCCTCGTCAAACTCAATGCTAAGTTTGACTGCTCCCTTCGGAGTGACAACAAGCCTCGTTTTCCCCCTAGTGTGGAACGGGGAGGATTCCTCCTCTTTTCAAAGCCCTCATCAAACTCGATGCTATGTCTAGAACGCTAAGAGTAGGTGGTCTGGTTTTGGTTAGGCCATAAGTGAAGTTTCCCCTCATTTTTTATGGGATTTTTCTGATGTATATTGCATATGTTGTTTGTTTTTTTTAGCTCTTAATTGTGTCACTGTTTACGTTTGCAAGTCTCTCTATTCTTTCTTTGATATGCAATGTGGTAACTAGGTCTTGCTAGAACCGGTGGGCTAACCTTTCTATGGTTCTACACTTAGTTTCTAAGTTTGACTACTCCCTTCGAAGTGGCAACAAGTTTTGTTAATGTCCACCCTTTTCTAAAGGGATTCAGTTCATTGTGGCTAGACAAACGGCTCCTAACTCATGTTATTTATTAAAACCATCTCAATTTCTAAAGAGTACCTCCTATCCTTTTTTAACTCTATCTAGGCTAGGTTTGGACTAAGCGCATCATAGGTAAGTCACGGCAAAGCAACAAAGGAAGACAAAGCTAGAAAAGTATCCATGCACTTATTTATTATATACATGCAATCAAGCATTCACAACACACATACCATTTTCTCAATCAAGCATTCACATCTCAACAAGATATCGCTAACATCTCAATAAGATATCGCTAAAAAGGGACGTAAACCAAAAAAGACGGCAGCTTATTCTCAAATTTCAGCACATATAATCATCAACATTCAGAATTTTACATCACAAACCCAAGCTCAGTGGTCAAGGGTTGCCGGTCATGCTTTTTATGCAAGATCTAAGTAAGCTAATAAGGTATAATGCTCCTTATTGTAAGGAAATTTTTTTTAGAAATTTTGAAATTTGGGCAAAACATTTGAACCCCCAAGTTTAGACTAAACATGTAAGCTATTGCCCACCCCCACTTAAAAAATTGCAAGCTTTTGAAAATCAATATAAAGGGAGAAGAATAAGGGGGAACTTTGGACTCCCCTGGAAGGATCGACATCCTTGACTTTGGTTTGAAGCTTGCATGGATAAACCTCTTCATTTCTTTTTCATTGATTAATTATCCTTGTTCCTGAAAATCAAAGGAAATTCTCTCAATTTCATTTATTACTAAAATTAGGATAATTATAGTAACTGTATTTTTAACTCTTTTGGTAGTTTATGTCTTGAGTGTGTTTTCAATGGTATTTCTATATAAAGTACAAAGTTTAGGGGTATTCTGTATAATGGAACCTCTTTAACAAAAAAATAAATAAATTCAAACCCATGAAGTCTAACTAACCGAACACAATTAGATTTCTAGTAGCAGTAATTTACCACAGAAACAGAAATCAAAGGTTAGAAAATAATTTAATGGCATTTCTATAAATTTATCACATGATCTTTCTTCTTTTTTTTCTTTCCTTTTTTGATAGAACTCTAACCATGTAGTTAAGCTTCTACTTGTAGCAGTTAATTAAAATAGAGACAGAAACTATAGATTAACAAACAATTGGAAGGCCTCTCGATCAATTTAATGCACAATAAGTTCATAATTGTGTGTTTTTGGAAGTATGAAAAACGAAAAATCGCTATTTTCGCTAAAGGAGAAACCTCTTCATTCCTCTTTCGTTGATTATTCATCCTTGTTCTTCAAACCTCAAGCCTTAAAATTGAGGAAGTAGAGGAAATTCTCTCAATTTACTTTAAAGGAAGGATCATGTTCTCTCCTACAAAGGGTGTCTTTCTAATTTTCTTAACTTTATGACTTAATACGGTACTGTTGTATAATGCAAATCCATATAGAAGAAACACCATTTATAGCACAGCCAAGGAAAATGAAGATTCAATATAATGTACTGCAATAAAATTAAAATACTAAAGAATGTGCTAGGATGTTAGCGTAAGCAAAAAGTAAAATCAATGGCAAAAGAAGGGAAAAATTGAAGGGCATCAACAAAAAATGTAACCTTTAAGTTGCTATTTCCTTATCTTGTTCCCGCAGAAGATCATCCTTGGCCCAAGCCTGTGAAGAAATTATAGAATAAAAGGGTTAGTGAAGAAAAAAGCAGATCATTACAAAACATTCTTATGTAAGCACATCAAGCATGAGGGGGGAAAAAAAAAACACACTGCGTCGTTGTCTAATTTAATTGATTGCAATTCCCTATCTTTATCTTCTATTTCCCTTTCCAGTTTGCGAATAGCCTGGTCTCTTTCACATAGCCTGTTCCTGTACAGCCACAAAATATCTCATTGAAGTATTAAAGTAGTCCGCATCTAAATAGTGATTTGCCTAACTCTTCAAAAAAAATATTAAGATTTGAGTTTTGGCAATATGAACTAGGATCTCCTTTACAACTGTGCTCTAAAGATATTGAAGACAATTTATAGAATAAATCAATCTTATTAATGATAATAATAGAACCAGTAATGAGATTTTAAAGCATATTTCTTTGCACCTCCTTCTTTATCTTCATTTAACTCAGTTATTGTTACTTTGGACGTACTCATTGTTTCTTTCCCATGAAATGTAATGTCTTGTTTTCAAATGTGTAGGATTCTTTTTCGTATTTCATTAAACTGTATATTCTGTTCTCAGGGCCACATCGTCTTGAACAGACCGTGGGCATTTGTGCAGTGGCTGGAAAAGGCTACAATAGAGGGAGAGTGAGAATTTTATGTAAAATCATTGAAGTGTAGAACTCTTAATAAATATTGCTATTTGAATTCTTAAGTATCTAATTCTTTTTGTTTTCTTTTGTTGTAGATATATACTGATGGCATAACCATATCATATATTTTTTAATCCGCTTCCTAATTTATCTGATGGAGGTTATCCACAGCTGCCTTTCCATATTTCTACATCAAACCAGATCAAAATCATAAAATTCTGAGAAAGTTTTTCCCTAAGGAATATGGCCCCATAAATAATATCGATCCAATTGGCAACTCCCCTCATCAAAATCGATGCTATGTCTAGAACGCTAAGAGTAGGTGGTCTGGTTTTGGTTAGGCCAAAAGTGAAGTTCCCCCTCTTTTTTTTTTTATGACAAATCTTTAATTATCGAAATTCAAATAAAGAATAGGTTTGCTTTCAAGTAATCCTCTGATCAGGTTTACCTCATTAAAGAATTCATCTGCATCTGCCCACTGTCCGCTAACTTCATCGACACATAACCTTTTGTATTATATTATCCCCTTCATCTCCGTCCTTGGATGGCGGCAGCAAGCGCACTACCACCTGAAAATCACAGAGACAGTTCACACTAGGCAAAACTTCCAAACTTGAATCTTAAACTAAAACTGTCACTACACCACCGAAATTAAGACAAATAATCCAAAACCCCCATAATCATACCACAACACGTAAAATACCTTCATACCCGAATCAGACAATCCAGAGATGGAATTCTCAGGAACGGTCTTCATACCTTCCGCTTAAGTGGGTTAGAAGAGGGAGACCTAGGTGGAAGCGGGCTCTTCAACTTAGCCGGCGAGGGTTTGGAATCAAGAACCATGGAGTCGGGATCTGACGGTGACGGTGGAACAAAAGGACTTTGGAAGACGAATTGGGTTTCCGAGGGGTCTGCCGCTCTTGATTCTGGCGCCGTTAGGGCTAGGAGAAGATGATGGTGTGGATCGGCAAGATGGGTTACTCACAGAGAGCGAAAGAGAAGGGGAGAGGGGAGAGGAAGTAGAGAGAGTTACCGTTGGAAGAAGGATGGGGAAGAAATTTGACGGGAGAGAGGGTTTTGTATAAAAGGCAATAATAATAATCCATATTCTTTTTAATATTACTTATGAATGAAAATAATTAAAAGTTTAAATAATCCATAAACATATACTTCTTATCGGTTATTAGAATTAAAAAAAAAAAGTCAACAAATAAAATTTATAAAATTATCATACATCAAGAACAAAAAAAATACATTTGTGAAATAAAAAAAATGTATAAAAGATAAAAAAATGAATCACCTTAATTTTAATAATATTTTATATCTTATCTCGAAAGATATAAAAAATATTAAAATGTATCTATCTCGAAATAGGTTTTCAACTACGTCCCAAGTGGAATAAAAAATTGTTACCAAACTCTTAAATATAGAATTTCATAATCTCTCCATAATTTGTATGTTAGTATGAGTTTGTAGGGTGTGTTTGTCCCATGAAGTTAGAAGTAGTGTATAAAAGTTGAAGTTGTAAAATCCAGTTCTTGTTTGACTTAAATAGTTGGCGGATCATTATTAGAAATTTAATTCTAAGCACTCTACTTGTCCAACATTACAATTTATTCAATTAGATAGTTAAAAAAAATGACGTCACAAGGTTCTTTATTAATGTCCCTACAATTCCTTCTTCCATCTAATGCTACAAATATGAACAATCAGCATTCACGAAAGGACAAAAATTGAACTACATACAGTACAACAAGAAAACAGATAAAGTCAAAGCCAAAGTACATTGTATTGATGCCAAACTTGTTTACGAAGCTCATGAAATAGAAGTTGATGCAGACCATTGGTTGTTTCACACCAACTACTTTTCTATAGAAAAATAGCTTACCCATAAATTAAGAGACAATAACCGAGGAGAGCATAGAAGTTGGAAGGTATTTACATTGTTGTTGATGCAAAGAGATAGTAAGCAGAGGTTGTTAGAGGATGTGGAACTTAAGATCTACAGTATGGTGGATAAATTATTTGGGTCAACAGTAATATTTCAGAGTTTGGAATGGTGAAAAGAGTTTATATACTGTGATATTCCATTCAATGCACTTACCATAAAAACGAGGTAGAAGAAAGGAAGAAGAAAGACTAACCTTGAATCATTAGCTTCAAGTGTCTAACAGTAGCAGAGGATGGGCTGGTAGACGACGAACCCTAAGCAAAACCAATGTGGACGACGGTGAGAGATCAGCATGTTGTTGTGAAACAATCGTGAGAGGCAGGGTATCGCAGTCGTCGTGTTGGGTTTCAACGTGGCTTTCGTAGTCGTGCTAGAGCGCACTAGAGAGCAAAATGAATTAGATTGAAAGAGGCCGAAAATGGGGGAAAATATTTAGAGGGAACTTAAATATTTATTTCCCGCTTTTTCTTTGTTGTTCTTTTCCACATCCCATTTAAAATAATGGGCTATTAAAAGTTCATTTTGGTGTAGTGCTATTTGTGTCTCGGATCGTCCATTTTCGTTCAAACTACTTTAAAGATACAAGTATGATAACCAACAACACGATCGAAAGAATTGGTCTATGCAACTTCAACCTACGTGGCTTTATCAGGTTCACACACACAATGAGTGACTTTCCTTCGTTTGGATCCATTTCGAAAATTGTACTCTATGGCCCAAAATGAAAGGCCCATCGTCTATTTACTCAAATCCTAGCAATAATTTATTCTCACTTAAAATTTTAAACGTATATGGAAAGTCCACAATGCTCGACCCAAAATTAACTTATAAAAATACCAAACCATAGTCTTGCCTATTTGGTAGTTAATTTGAGTCTCAAAGCCCGACCCCAATTACAAGAACACTCTCTCATGAGAGACCCCATTATAAGAACACATTCTCAAAGTTTTTAACCACTCACATTTTTTATCCACTCTCCAACTAGATAATACAGAAGGAATTTAATTAGAGTAATCACACTAAAACTTAAAATGTTTATAAGTGAGAATTTCTAAATAAATGAAATAGGTTTCTTTTATAGTCTTTGAGTCAAACTTTTCTATAAAAAAAATGGATGTGAGATAACCACATCTTGCCAAACCCAATACTTAAAAACAAACAAATCAAATCATTATTTTTACAAAAAAAAAAAAAAAAACTAAAAAAATGCAAGTCGATTCCTATTTATTAAAATAATAAAGAAAACCAGTTACCAAAATATGAAATTTGTTTTTTAAAAATCTACATCTAAAGATCTACCATATTCATAAATTAATAATTCTTGTGTGATTTCACATTGAGATCATAAATAACTTAAAATTACCATGTCGAAGGAAATTTTTTTCGACAAGAGCCTAACTTATAAAGGAATGATGGAAAATAATATGGTGCAACCTTCAAAACAACATAAATAAGAAAATATTGCAACATAGTTAGCAAATAAGAGAGAAAGAGAATGTAACCTGAAAAGGAAGTTTATGATTAATTTCATAATTGTTGTGGTTTTGTCCATGATCTCTTTAATATTTTCTATTATCTTCATTGCACTCCTAGTAATTGATACCCTTAGGCAACCACGGCTCAACATCCTTCTTACAAAAAAAATAGGCAAAAGACGAGGGGGCTTGTAGAGGTTAATAAAAAAAAGGGGCAGAATAGTAAAGGATAATGAAAACACAAAGAAATGTAATTACAGGGCGAACTTTTTGTGGGAGAAATGGTAGAATAATTTGTAGAAATTTGATCGTCTTTTTTATGTGAAGAAGACAAGAAGAACAAAGGATAACATAAAAGCAAATTAGAAATTCGTGGAGTTATTACGGGAAAAACTAGCTCTGAGAGAAAGCTTGAAGAGAGAAAATAAATGAAAGGTACTCTGATTTTGTGGACAATGGCAATCCACAACTCTCTTGTACATTATTTAAAATAGAAAATAGAAACTAGAACATGAACCCCATTGATAAATAAACCGTAGCCTAACAAAAACCGTAAACCCCGAATCCCTAACCCCTAAACCCCTTTGCTATAGTAAATGGTATTTAAAAATCTCAAATTAACTATCTTAAACACTATTTCAAATCCTCAATTTCCTATAATATTTATTATTTACTACGATATTTGTTAAATTATTTTTTTGTGAAGTTACAAAACTATACTTGTTGAAATACTTTGAAAATTATTCAAAAGAGATGGAAAAAAAAAAGATTGCAGTGGAAAATACATCCACGTATATTTTCACAATTTCAAAATTAATTTGACTAAATACAATTTAATTTAGTCAAACCCTAAACCCTAGACCCGTAAACCCCTAAACAAACTCTTTTGTGAATGATATCTTTGCGCCATATCTAGCTCCTCTTGACCGGAGTTATCCCCTTTCCTCTCATACTCTACTAGACTCTATAAACTCCTAATACTAGGATTTTCATAATTCGAGATCCGAACAAGGAGTTAGCTATTTTAGTCAACTCCCTTCCTTGCAAATCTGGACCCAAACACCCCAACATGGTAACAAACGACTATAAAAAAAAAAAGAAAAGTAATATCCACAAAAATAGACATGGTCCAAATTCGAAAAATACCTGTTTCTTGGTGATGGAATGGAGGGTTTGAGAGTGATTGTGGTGTCCCCATAGTTAGCAACCATATTGGTGGAGATCAAGTATTTGGTGTAAGTTAACAGAAGGTATGAAGTAGATGTTACATATTGCATATTACTGTCGCTCATTCTGAACAGCAACCCTCCTTCACAAAAACGGTAGGGGGGAAGGGGTTAAACTTCATTTTCTTTTTACCATTTTACCGATAATAAAAATAAAAAAGTAGTCGTTGATCATCAAAATAAAAAAAGACATGGAGTGTATTTGGGGCAGGAGAATGATTCTCCGAGAATGATAAAGCAAATGGCGCTGTTGTTGGGGGTTCTTGGCACGGTGTAGGAACTTTAGTTGAACCTTGCTGAAATTTTTGTTAGTTAAACAATTGAAAGCATATTTTTATTTTTACAATAATAGCAGCCATACACACATATATAATAAAAGTTTTACATATATTCTTATCTTCTTGAATTTATCTTTTCTTAAATAGTACCATATAGAAGAGAAAATATAAAAAGATCGCATGCTCCCTTTTTCCTCTTCTTGCTTATAGTTTTGCACGATCTTTACTCTCTCCTTGGTTTTTGATGCATGTCTTCTGGCTCTAAATAACATAGAAAATTTTGAAGACATGATATGATTAAATAAAGAAGATTAAGAAGAAAGAAAGAAACTTAAAAGATAAATTAGTTTAGGGCAAAACAATCTTCAAGAAGATCCACCCTTAGAAACACATACCTGAAACCGAAACTTGAAACAGAACCTTGAAACCTTGAACCCCAACAAACGAACCACAAAACCCCCCAAACCTTCAAACCCCAAAACTCCTAAACCCAAAACTTGAAACTCCAAACGCTCCATCCCGATGCTCGAAATCACGAACCTCGAACCGATCCATTGGCACCCTAAACCCCGAAACCTGAAACCCTAAAATCCAAACCCCCAAACCCCAAAACTTCTAAACCCAAAACCTCGAAACCTCAAACTTCAAACCTCAAACGCTCCACCCCGGAGCCTGAAATCACACAACCCCAAATCGATCCAATACATCTTAAACCCCGAAACCTAAAACACGAAACCCTAAATCCCTAAAAACCGTAAACCGTAAACAATAAACCCTAAACTTTAGCCCCTAAACCATAAACCCTAAAGTACCCCAAAACCACAAACCTCGAAAGCTCGAAAGCTCGAAAAGTCTAAACCTTGAAACCTAAAACCCCTAACCCAACCCCCAACCCCCAAACCCCCACCCCCAAAACCCAAAAACTCGAAACCTGAAACTTGAAAACCGAAAACGCTCTACCCTGAGACCTGAAATCAAGAACTCCAAAACTGATCCATGCACCCTAAACCCTGAAAACCCCTAAAAACCTAAAACCGTAAACCATAAATCCTAAATTTTAACCCTTAAACCATAAACCCTAAAGTAACCAAAGTACCGTAAACCACGAACCCCGAACCCCAAACCACGAACCCTGAACCCCAAACCCCAATCCCCAATCTCGAAACTCGAACCCTAAAATCCTAAACACTAAACCCTAAAGTACCTTTAACAACTCAAACCCCAAACCCCGAACCTTGAACGTCGAACCTCCAACCTTGAACCCTGAAACGAAACCTAAAACCCCAAAAACTACAAACCTTCGAAACCCAACCCACAAACCTTCCAACCCCCAAACCTCCAAGCCCCAAAACCCCTAAACCCTGAAAATCGATATCTAAAACCTGTAATCCTAACTTCAAAACTTTGTTGGTGGAGATAAACAATTTCTATTATTTAGGGAGTATCTATGCATTTTGCATTATGGATTGGTTAGAAATTTTTAGTTTCTTATTATGATTCGAATTACATGGCATTTTGGGTATCAAACTTTGATTAATATTGGTCATCGTCTCAGAATCTAATAACAACACAACCCTATAACTCTAACCTAAACCCTAAACCCTGAAACCCCAAACGCTCCACCCTGAATCCCAAAATCACGAACACTGAACCAATCCATGCACCTTAAACCTCGAAACCTAAAACCCTAAACCCTAAACCCCTAAAAACCGTAAACCGTAAACCATAAATCCTAAACTTTTAACCCCTAAACCGTAAAACCTAAAGTACCCCGAACCCGAAACCCGAACCCAAAATCCTAAATAATAAACCCTAAAGTACCCCAAACCCCGAACCTCGAACCTTGAACCCAGAACGTGAAACCTATAATCCCAAAACCACAAACTTCGAAACCTCGAAAAGTCTAAACCTTGAAACCCAAAACCTCTATACCCAAACCCAAAACCTTCCAACCCTCAACACCCAAACCTCCAAACCCCAAAACCTCAAAACCTCGAAAAGTCTAAACCTCGAAACCCAACCCCCAACCTCTCAAACCTTCCAACCCTTAACCCCTAAACCTTCCAACACCCAAACCTCCAAACTCCCAACCACAAAACCCCTAAACGCCAAAACTCAAAATCTGAAACCTGAAATCCTAACTTCAAACTTTGTTGGTGGAGATAACAATTTCTATTATTTAGGGAATATCTATGTATTTTGTATTATGGATTGGTTTGAAATTTTAAGTTTCTTATTATGATTCGAATTACATGCATTTTGGGTATCAAACTTTAATTAATATTGGTCATCGTCTCGAAATCTAATAACACACAGCCTTAAAACTCTACCCTCAACCCTAAACCCTGAAACCCCAAACGCACCACCCCAAAGCCCAAAATCACGAACCTCGAACCAGTTCATGCACCCTAAACCCAAAAATTGAAACCGTAAATCCCAAATCCTCTAAACCCCTAAACTCCTAAACCTCAAAACTCGAAATCCGAAATCCGAAACCTGTAATCCTAACTTCAAACTTTGTTGGTGGAGATAAAAATTTCTATTATTTAGGGAATATTCATGGATTAGTTTGAAATATTGAGTTTTTTATTATGATTCGAATTACATGCATTTTGGGTATCAAACTTTGTTTAATATTGGTCATCGTCTCAGAATCTAATAACACCCAGCCCTATAACTCTAACCTAAACCCCAAACACTCCACCCCGAATCTCGAAATCACGAACCCCGAACCGATCCATGCACCCTAAACCAGAAATCTGAAATCGCAAACCATAAATCCTAAACTTTAACCCCTAAATCATACACCCCAAAGTACCCCAAACCTCAAACCACGAACCCCAAACCTCAATCCCGAAACTGGAACCCAAAGTCCTAAACACTAAACCCTAAATACCCCTAACCCTGAACCCTAAACCTCGAACCTCGAACCTCGAACCTTGAACCTGAAACCCTGAAGCCAAAACCACCAACCTCGAAACCTCGAAAAGTCCAAACCTGGAAACCCAAACCGCAAACCTTCCAACCCTCAAACCCCAACCCCCAACCCCCAACCTCAAAAGCTCGAAAACTCTAAACCTCGAAACCCAACCCCTACCTCTCAAACCATCAAACCCTAAACCCAAAACCCTAAACCCAAAACCCTAAACCCAAAACCCTAAACCCTAACCCCAAAACCACAAAACCCCAAAACCCCAAAACCCCAAAATGACCAAATAATCCTTAAGTGTAAGTTCGTAACTCACAAACTAACAAAAAGTTCAAAATGTGTGAAAATGCACTTTGAGACCTAAAATGGCAACCAAGTATGCAAGTGAAACAAACCTAGTCTTAAACAAATCTAAAATTTGTTCAAACTATGTTTAAGTATCACTTGAACTTTCAGAACGACCTAAGAACGTTTACTTGTAAGTTTGTCACTCATAACCTACCAAAAAATTCAAAAAGTACGGAAAAGAAAAAAACACTACAGGACCCAAAATGGCAACCAAGTGTGCAAGTGCAACAAACTTAGTTCCAAACGAACCTAAAAAGTGGTCAAGGCGTGTCTAAGTATTACTTGGACTTTCAAAACGACCTAACAAAGCTTAAGTGTAAGTTGGTAACCCATAGCCTACCAAAAAGTTCAAAAAGTGTGAAAAGGGCACTTCAAGACCCAAAATGGCAACCAGGTGGGTAAGGTCAACAAACTTAGTTTCAAACCAACCTACAACGAGTTCAAAACGTGTCTCAGTATCACTTGAACTTTTAAAACGACCTAAAAATCTTACGTGTAGGTTCGTAACTCATAACCTACCAAAAAAGTTCAACTAGTGTGAAAAAAGCACTACAAGACCCAAAATGGCAACCAAGTGTGCAAGTGCAATAAACTTAGTGCAAACCAAGCTAAAACGTGCTCAAAACGTGTCTAGGTATTACTTGAGTTTTCAAAATGACCTAGCAAATCCTAAGTGTAAGTTTGTAACTCATAATCTACCAAAAAGGTTGAAAAAAGAATTTCAAGAACAAAAATGACAACCAAGTGTGTAAGTGCAACAAACGCAATCTAGCCTAAAATGTAATCAAAATGTGTGTAAGCATCACTTGAATTTTCAAAACGACCAAACAATGCTTAAAATGTAAGTTTGTAACTCACAACCTACCAAAATTTCAAAAAGTGTGAAAAAAGTACTTCAAGACCCAAAACGGAAACGAAGTATCTAAGTGCAACGAACTTAGTTTCAAGCCATCCTAAAAAGAGGTCAAAACGTGTCTAAGCTTTCAAACCGACCAAACAATACTCAAGCGTAAGTTCGTAACTCACAACCTACAAAAATTTCAAAAAGTGTGAAAAAAAGCACTTCAAGACCCAACATGTCAACCAAATGTGTAACAAACATAGTTCCAAACAAACACAAAATGTGTTTAAAAGGACCTAACAATGCTTAAGTGTAAGTTCGTAACTCATAAACTAACAAAAAGTTCAAAATGCTTGTGAAACAAGTATGCAAGTGAAACAAACTTAGTCTTAAACAAATCTAAAAAATGTTCAAGTCGTGTTTAAGTATCACTTGAACTTTCAGAACGACCTAAGAATGTTTGTTTGTAAGTTCGTCACTCATAACCTACCAAAAAGTTCAAAAAGTATGGAAAAAAAAAACACTCCAGGATCCAAAATGACAACCAAGTGTGCAAGTGCAACAAACTTAGTTCCAAACCAACCTAAAAAGTGGTCAAGGCGTGTCTAAGTATCACTTGGACTTTCAAAACGATCTAAGAAAGCTTAAGTGTAATTTGGTAACCCATAGCCTACCAAAAAGTTCAAAAAGTGTGAAAACAACACGTCAAGACCCAAAATGGCAACCAAGTGGGTGAGGTCAATAAACTTAGTTTCAAACCAACCTAAAACGAGTTCAAAACGTGTCTAAGTATCACTTGAACTTTCAAAAGGATCTAAAAAAGCTTATGTGTAGGTTCGTAACTAATAAGCTACCAAAAAGTTCAAAAAGTGTGAAAACAGCACGTCAAGACCCAAAATGGCAACCAAGTGGGTAAGGTCAATAAACTTAGTTTCAAACCAACCTAAAACGAGTTCAAAACGTGTCTAAGTATCACTTGAACTTTCAAAATGATCTAAAAAAGCTTATGTGTAGGTTCGTAACTAATAAACTACCAAAAAGTTCAAAAAGTGTGAAAAGAGCACTTGAAGACCCAAAATGACAACCAAGTGTGTAAGTGCAACAAACTCAATCTAACCTAAAATGTTTACGACTTGATGATGTCTTTTGAGTTGGCAAATGCTCAAACAATGTTTACGACTTGATGAACAAAGTGTTTAACGATCTCTTAGACACTTTCGTGATTGTATTTATTGACGATATCTTAATTTATTCCAAAATAGAGACAGCGCATGAGGAGCATTTAACATGGTTTTAGAGGCTCTTCGAGTCAACGAATTGTATGCAAAGTTTTCAAAATGTGAGTTTTGGATGAGGCCAAGTATCTTTCCAAGCCATGTGGTATCTAGAGGTGACATTTATGTGGATCTCACAAAAGATTGAAGTTGTTACTAGTTGGCCTCGACTTTTCATAGTCAGTGAGGTTCATAGTCTTTTAGGGTTAGCAAGTTATTACTAACGGTTTGTATAAGAATTTTCTCGTATAGCTACTCCTTTGACTCAGTTAACTAAGAAAAGGACTCTGTTTGTTTGGGACAAAGCCTATGAGGATAGTGCTCAGGATCTTAAGCAGAAGCTTGTACAACTCCCGTGCTTACCGTACATGATGGTTCAGAATGTTCCGTAATTTATAGTGATGCTTTTAGGAAAGTTTAAAAGGTATTCTTATTCAACAAGTTAAAGTAGTTGCTTGTACTCCTCGTGAGGAAAATGGTCCAACTTATGATATGGAATTGACAGTTGTGGTTTTTACATTAATGATTTGAAGGCACTATATGTATGATGAAAAGATATAGATATTTTCTAACCAAAAGAGTATAAAATACTTCTTCACTCAAAAGAAGTTGAGTATGAGATAGCAAAGATGGTTTCAGTTAGTAAATGACTATGATTGTGAGATTTTGTACCATCTAGGTAAGGTGAATGTGGAAGTTGGTGCTCTTCGTAGAAAAGTATCACATTTTGACAGCACTTATTACCAGACAGGTTTCATTAGACAAAAAAAAACCACGAGAGAGCTGAGATTGTAGTTTCAGTGGGGGAAGTCACCTCAAAGTTAGCTCAGTTGTCAGTACATCCGACCTTGAGACAAAGAATTCTTGTGGTTCAATTCATTGATCCTTATTTGATTGAGAAGCATCGCCTAGTAGAAGTAGGGCAAGTTAAGGAGTTTTCCATATCCTTTGATGATGAACTTATGTTTGAGAGAGAATTATGTGTGCCAACAGAAAAAGCAATTAAGACAAGGTTATTGGTTGAGACTCATAGTTTCCCATTTCTCATGCATCCAAGTAGCACAAAAATGTATCCGGATCTGAAAAGAGTTTGTTACTAGCGTAATATGAAGAGAGAAATGGAAGATCTTGTTAGTAAGTGCTTAGTATGTCAGCAAGTTAAGGCACCTAGACAGAAACCAGCAGGTTTGTTACAACCTTTAAGTGTGCCAGAGTAGAAGTGGGAGAATGTGTCGATGGATTTTATTTCAGGGCTGCCTAAGACCCTGAAGGGTTTCACAGTGATTTTGGTTGTCATAGACAGGCTTACGAAATCGGCACATTTTGTACCAGGGAAATCCACTTATACTGCTAGTAAGTGGGCAGAGTTGTATTTAACTGAGATTGTGAGACTGCATGGAGTGCTTGTATCGATTGTTTCTGATAGGGATGGACGGTTTACTTCCAAGTTTTGGAAGGGACTTCAGACTGCTATGGGTACGAGATTGGATTTTAGTACAGCCTTTCATCCACAGACTGATGGTCAAACTGAACGTTTGAACCAAGTTTTAGAGGATATGCTACGAGCTTGTGTTATAGAGTTTCCAGGTAGTTGGGACTCTCATCTACATTTGATGGAGTTTTCTTATAACAACAGTTTCCAGGCTACCATCGGTATGACACCATTTGAGGCTTTGTATGGCAAATGTTGTAGAACCCCTGTTTGTTGGGGTGAGGTTGGTGAACATAGGTTGATGGGACCTGAATTAGTTCGGTCTACTAATGAGGCTATTCAAAAGATTAGAACACGTATGCAAACAGCGCAGAGTAGACAGAAGAGTTATGCAGATGTACGGCGAAAAGACCTTAAGTTCGATGTGGGAGAAAAGGTATTCTTGAAGGTAGTACCTATGAAGGGTGTTATGCATTTTGAGAAGAAAGGGAAGTTAAGTCCTCGTTTTGTTGGACCATTTGAGGTCTTAGAGAGGGTTGGCGTTGTGGCGTATCGCTTGGCGTTACCACCATCACTCTCTGCAGTCCATAATGTTTTCCATGTTTCGATGTTGAGGAAATATATGGCCGATACGTCTCATGTAGTGGACTATGAACCCTTGGAGATTGATGAGCATTTGAGCTATGTAGAACAACCTGTGGAGATTCTGGCTAGGGAGGTAAAGATGCTTCGTAATAGAAGCATTCCATTAGTAAAAGTTTTGTGGCGGAACCATCGAATGGAAGAGGCGACATGGGAGCGAGAGGAAGAGATGAGGACTCGTTATCCAGAGTTATTTCAGGAGTAAAACTTTCGAGGACGAAAGTTTCTTAAGGAGGGAAGAATGTAATGCCCCAAAGGTATATATATATATATATATTTTGTTTTTATTTTATATATATATATATATATTTATTTATTTAATTATATTTAATTTAAATAAAAAAAAGAAAAGAAAAAGAAATTCTCTCTCTCTCTCTCGCGCGCTGCACAGCCCCCCCCCCCGTTCTCTTCTCTTTTCCTTTCTCTTTTCTTTCTTCTTTTTCTTCCTCTTTTCTTCTCCGCTCCACGGCCGCCGCCTCTATCTTCTTCTTCCCGTCCCGCCGCAGCCAACCGCAGCCCAGCCGCAACCACACCTCTATCTTCTTCTTCCCGTCCCGCAGCTAGCCGCCGATCCTTTCTTTCCATTTTCTTCTTCCGTCCGCAGCCCCACCGCGAAGCAAGACTGCGCCGCTGCCAGTCCAGATCTGCGGCGCCGTTGCTCTTCCGTCGCTGCAACCGTCGGCCGCCATCTCTGTTCGCGAAGCAAGGCCGCCGCGTGAACCTGTAACCGCCGGCTGTCTCCCCTCTCCTTTCTCCTCTGTTTTCAGCCCAGCCGCCGCCGATTTCTTCTCCTCCGTCGTCTGCACTGCCGCGCGACTCTCCGGCCATCTGTATACGGTCTCTCCGCCGCACGTCATCTCTTCGCAAAGCCACTACTCGATTTCTTTCGCGAAGATTTGGGTAAGTTGCAAAAAGATTCACATTGGGTTGAATTTAAATGACTGATGCGTTGAAGGGAATTATTGAGAAATTGTCTTAATGTTTAGGTTCGTTCTTCATAGACTTCAACGTGGTTAAGGAGCTTAACAAATTTGAAGGTAAGGGATTTTCTACTGGACTCACTTATGATTGTGAATTGTATGTCTGAATGATTATCTTTGACTGAGTAAAGATGTTGAGGTGATACTTATGTTTATACACGTATGGGTGTAGATTCGGTGCTGAATGTACACTGTGGATTGACTGAAAATATATATACATATGCATAGGAATTGAAGTAGACTTAATGTGGAATGCATATTGTGATTGTCATGGAATATATATATATGTGTGTGGATGTGGACAGGACGAAAATTGTAGATTATGCTTGTATGAGATGCAGATGCGATCTTGTGATTGTCGTTTAGATTGGGTGTCGTTACGCTAAAGTATGACTGTGTGCTGGTGATCTGAGGGGTGTATTGACTGTATAGTTTGATTGACTGATGTATTAGTATGTTATTGACAGACATATGACCTAAGTGAGATAAGTTGACTGTTGAGAGAAGGAACTCTATGTTTTGAAGTATCTGAAAGATGGGTTGAATGGAATGAGGGGATAAATTGTTAAGTTGTATTGGGATGATTACCTTGTAGGTGTCCCACGGGATCACCAATTTATTTTTGCACCTTCGGGAGCATTTGACTGATATGTGTTCTGCAGAACACTTGACTGATATGTACGTCCCTCGGGGCGTCAGACTGATATGTACGTCCTTCGGGGCGTTAGACTGATATGTGTATCCTACGGGATCACAAGACTGCGACTGTACAGGGTGTCCCAATAGAACTTTAACAATTTATTTTCCCCTGACGAGACCAGTAGAGGGTCTCTTACTGAGTATTTAAAATACTCACCCTTCTTATGTTTAATTTTCAGGCAAAGGTAATAAAGGCGGCAAACCGGCGAGGGGCAGGAAGGAAGCGTGATGCCATAGGAAACGTGTAGTTGCTTCCGCTTATTTAAGATTGATTTGAAATTTAGTTTACAAACGTTTGTTGCAAACAGTATTATTTTATGTTTTCTTGAATATTTGAAAATCAGGCCTGAAGATGTATTGTTTTTAAATTGACTTACGTTTCGTTTTGTATCAACCAAAGTCTTTTGTTAAAAAAAATTAACGACCTCGACTTACTTAGAAAAGTTGGGTCGTTACAGTTGGTATCAGAGCCTAAGTTTTAGGTTCTGTAGACTGACTTACGATGTAAGTCTATGTTTTTGTGTTCCTATGGCAAACGCGACCCTTCGTCTCTCGTCAGGTATGCTTTATGCTTATATGTATGGTTTATGTATATGACCTTGCCTAAGTTAAACTAGAATTACATGAATGTTATGATTTAATGGTGAAGGATTTAATGGTGAAATTTAGGAAAAATGTTGCCATGTAGAGGTGTTCAAAGGAGTGGTCGAGTAGTAGAAAAGTAAGACGTTGTTAGCGAAATTGTCTGTTTTGTGATTGGAAATCTAAGAAAAATAAGTTATGTAGGTGGTTTTAACGAGGACTAAATACACGGTCAAGTTTATACGAAACACATTAAATGGTTTTAGAATGGAGGTATTGGAAAAGAAACAAGGAAGATGAGCATGGTTGTCTTGATGTGACTTTAAGAAACAATTTTGAGTTTCTCGTGAATGAAAAGTTACTAGTTTGGAGTTTGAAAATTGGAATGTAGTTTAACCATGTAAACATAAAATGTTCAGCGAAAATGTAGTTTCTAATCCTTCTCCAGAGGCTTGTTTCAAGTACAAAGAGGTTGGAACTATCATTTCGCTAAAAGTTATCCCAGCTATGAAGGTTAGTAAGTTGCTTGACCAGGGTACCTGTTGTATTTGACTAGTGTGGTAGACACCAGAGAAGTCGATGTTTCTGTGTTATTTGAATCAGTGGTGAAAAAGTATTATGATATTTGTCTAGAAGAGTTTCTAAGATTACCGCGCTAAACAGAATTTGGTCTTCCTATTGAGATAGAGTTAGACTCGTTCCTATATCTAAAGCTTCATACAAAATGGCCCCAACAGAGTTGAAAGATTTGAAGGTGCAATTGAAAGAAATGTTTGACAAGGACTACATTCGACGAAGTATGATATCTTGGGGTGCACCAATTTTTGTTTATTAAGAAGAAAGATGGGTCGATGCACTTATGTTTTGATTGTAGAAAGTTGAATAAGGTGTCGGTTAAGAATAAATATCTTTTACCAATGAATGAGGATTTGTTTGATCAACTGCAATAAGTCCGTGTTCTTTAAGATTGAATTACATTCAGGTTATGACTTGTTGAGGATTAGAGAACAGTGACATTCCTATGACAGATTTTCGTTCGTGATATGGACATCATGAGTTCATTATGATGTCTTTTGAGTTGGCAAATGCTCAAACAATGTTTACGACTTGATGAACAAAGTGTTTAACGATCTCTTAGACACTTTCGTGATTGTATTTATTGACGATATCTTAATTTATTCCAAAATAGAGACAGCGCATGAGGAGCATTTAACATGGTTTTAGAGGCTCTTCGAGTCAACGAATTGTATGCAAAGTTTTCAAAATGTGAGTTTTGGATGAGGCCAAGTATCTTTCCAAGCCATGTGGTATCTAGAGGTGACATTTATGTGGATCTCACAAAAGATTGAAGTTGTTACTAGTTGGCCTCGACTTTTCATAGTCAGTGAGGTTCATAGTCTTTTAGGGTTAGCAAGTTATTACTAACGGTTTGTATAAGAATTTTCTCGTATAGCTACTCCTTTGACTCAGTTAACTAAGAAAAGGGACTCTGTTTGTTTGGGACAAAGCCTATGAGGATAGTGCTCAGGATCTTAAGCAGAAGCTTGTACAACTCCCGTGCTTACCGTACATGATGGTTCAGAATGTTCCGTAATTTATAGTGATGCTTTTAGGAAAGTTTAAAAGGTATTCTTATTCAACAAGTTAAAGTAGTTGCTTGTACTCCTCGTGAGGAAAATTGTCCAACTTATGATATGGAATTGACAGTTGTGGTTTTTACATTAATGATTTGAAGGCACTATATGTATGATGAAAAGATATAGATATTTTCTAACCAAAAGAGTATAAAATACTTCTTCACTCAAAAGAAGTTGAGTATGAGATAGCAAAGATGGTTTCAGTTAGTAAATGACTATGATTGTGAGATTTTGTACCATCTAGGTAAGGTGAATGTGGAAGTTGGTGCTCTTCGTAGAAAAGTATCACATTTTGACAGCACTTATTACCAGACAGGTTTCATTAGACAAAAAAAAACCACGAGAGAGCTGAGATTGTAGTTTCAGTGGGGGAAGTCACCTCAAAGTTAGCTCAGTTGTCAGTACATCCGACCTTGAGACAAAGAATTCTTGTGGTTCAATTCATTGATCCTTATTTGATTGAGAAGCATCGCCTAGTAGAAGTAGGGCAAGTTAAGGAGTTTTCCATATCCTTTGATGATGAACTTATGTTTGAGAGAGAATTATGTGTGCCAACAGAAAAAGCAATTAAGACAAGGTTATTGGTTGAGACTCATAGTTTCCCATTTCTCATGCATCCAAGTAGCACAAAAATGTATCCGGATCTGAAAAGAGTTTGTTACTAGCGTAATATGAAGAGAGAAATGGAAGATCTTGTTAGTAAGTGCTTAGTATGTCAGCAAGTTAAGGCACCTAGACAGAAACCAGCAGGTTTGTTACAACCTTTAAGTGTGCCAGAGTAGAAGTGGGAGAATGTGTCGATGGATTTTATTTCAGGGCTGCCTAAGACCCTGAAGGGTTTCACAGTGATTTTGGTTGTCATAGACAGGCTTACGAAATCGGCACATTTTGTACCAGGGAAATCCACTTATACTGCTAGTAAGTGGGCAGAGTTGTATTTAACTGAGATTGTGAGACTGCATGGAGTGCTTGTATCGATTGTTTCTGATAGGGATGGACGGTTTACTTCCAAGTTTTGGAAGGGACTTCAGACTGCTATGGGTACGAGATTGGATTTTAGTACAGCCTTTCATCCACAGACTGATGGTCAAACTGAACGTTTGAACCAAGTTTTAGAGGATATGCTACGAGCTTGTGTTATAGAGTTTCCAGGTAGTTGGGACTCTCATCTACATTTGATGGAGTTTTCTTATAACAACAGTTTCCAGGCTACCATCGGTATGACACCATTTGAGGCTTTGTATGGCAAATGTTGTAGAACCCCTGTTTGTTGGGGTGAGGTTGGTGAACATAGGTTGATGGGACCTGAATTAGTTCGGTCTACTAATGAGGCTATTCAAAAGATTAGAACACGTATGCAAACAGCGCAGAGTAGACAGAAGAGTTATGCAGATGTACGGCGAAAAGACCTTAAGTTCGATGTGGGAGAAAAGGTATTCTTGAAGGTAGTACCTATGAAGGGTGTTATGCATTTTGAGAAGAAAGGGAAGTTAAGTCCTCGTTTTGTTGGACCATTTGAGGTCTTAGAGAGGGTTGGCGTTGTGGCGTATCGCTTGGCGTTACCACCATCACTCTCTGCAGTCCATAATGTTTTCCATGTTTCGATGTTGAGGAATATATGGCCGATACGTCTCATGTAGTGGACTATGAACCCTTGGAGATTGATGAGCATTTGAGCTATGTAGAACAACCTGTGGAGATTCTGGCTAGGGAGGTAAAGATGCTTCGTAATAGAAGCATTCCATTAGTAAAAGTTTTGTGGCGGAACCATCGAATGGAAGAGGCGACATGGGAGCGAGAGGAAGAGATGAGGACTCGTTATCCAGAGTTATTTCAGGAGTAAAACTTTCGAGGACGAAAGTTTCTTAAGGAGGGAAGAATGTAATGCCCCAAAGGTATATATATATATATATATTTGTTTTTATTTTATATATATATATATATATTTATTTATTTAATTATATTTAATTTAAATAAAAAAAGAAAAGAAAAAGAAATTCTCTCTCTCTCTCTCGCGCGCTGCACAGCCCCCCCCCCCCGTTCTCTTCTCTTTTCCTTTCTCTTTTCTTTCTTCTTTTTCTTCCTCTTTTCTTCTCCGCTCCACGGCCGCCGCCTCTATCTTCTTCTTCCCGTCCCGCCGCAGCCAACCGCAGCCCAGCCGCAACCACACCTCTATCTTCTTCTTCCCGTCCCGCAGCTAGCCGCCGATCCTTTCTTTCCATTTTCTTCTTCCGTCCGCAGCCCCACCGCGAAGCAAGACTGCGCCGCTGCCAGTCCAGATCTGCGGCGCCGTTGCTCTTCCGTCGCTGCAACCGTCGGCCGCCATCTCTGTTCGCGAAGCAAGGCCGCCGCGTGAACCTGTAACCGCCGGCTGTCTCCCCTCTCCTTTCTCCTCTGTTTTCAGCCCAGCCGCCGCCGATTTCTTCTCCTCCGTCGTCTGCACTGCCGCGCGACTCTCCGGCCATCTGTATACGGTCTCTCCGCCGCACGTCATCTCTTCGCAAAGCCACTACTCGATTTCTTTCGCGAAGATTTGGGTAAGTTGCAAAAAGATTCACATTGGGTTGAATTTAAATGACTGATGCGTTGAAGGGAATTATTGAGAAATTGTCTTAATGTTTAGGTTCGTTCTTCATAGACTTCAACGTGGTTAAGGAGCTTAACAAATTTGAAGGTAAGGGATTTTCTACTGGACTCACTTATGATTGTGAATTGTATGTCTGAATGATTATCTTTGACTGAGTAAAGATGTTGAGGTGATACTTATGTTTATACACGTATGGGTGTAGATTCGGTGCTGAATGTACACTGTGGATTGACTGAAAATATATATACATATGCATAGGAATTGAAGTAGACTTAATGTGGAATGCATATTGTGATTGTCATGGAATATATATATATGTGTGTGGATGTGGACAGGACGAAAATTGTAGATTATGCTTGTATGAGATGCAGATGCGATCTTGTGATTGTCGTTTAGATTGGGTGTCGTTACGCTAAAGTATGACTGTGTGCTGGTGATCTGAGGGGTGTATTGACTGTATAGTTTGATTGACTGATGTATTAGTATGTTATTGACAGACATATGACCTAAGTGAGATAAGTTGACTGTTGAGAGAAGGAACTCTATGTTTTGAAGTATCTGAAAGATGGGTTGAATGGAATGAGGGGATAAATTGTTAAGTTGTATTGGGATGATTACCTTGTAGGTGTCCCACGGGATCACCAATTTATTTTTGCACCTTCGGGAGCATTTGACTGATATGTGTTCTGCAGAACACTTGACTGATATGTACGTCCCTCGGGGCGTCAGACTGATATGTACGTCCTTCGGGGCGTTAGACTGATATGTGTATCCTACGGGATCACAAGACTGCGACTGTACAGGGTGTCCCAATAGAACTTTAACAATTTATTTTCCCCTGACGAGACCAGTAGAGGGTCTCTTACTGAGTATTTAAAATACTCACCCTTCTTATGTTTAATTTTCAGGCAAAGGTAATAAAGGCGGCAAACCGGCGAGGGGCAGGAAGGAAGCGTGATGCCATAGGAAACGTGTAGTTGCTTCCGCTTATTTAAGATTGATTTGAAATTTAGTTTACAAACGTTTGTTGCAAACAGTATTATTTTATGTTTTCTTGAATATTTGAAAATCAGGCCTGAAGATGTATTGTTTTTAAATTGACTTACGTTTCGTTTTGTATCAACCAAAGTCTTTTGTTAAAAAAAATTAACGACCTCGACTTACTTAGAAAAGTTGGGTCGTTACAGTTGAAATTCAATAAAAAGGAGTTAACATCATCTCATCCTACAAAACAAAATCCACAACTATAGAACAAAGACTGTCAGAGCATACAGCTACAATGATAATGGGAGTGCTTCCCATCATCTTGGTCTCTCGTACCTCAACATCTGAAATGTGCAGAATCTGTTTATCATAACAGAAATAATTACTTTTAAGTCATAGAAAAAAGCCTTACATTAATTAGAATACCATCCACCTGTCAAGATGTGTGCATACCTCAAACAATAGCCAAAGCACAAGGGGTGTGTTTACGAGTGCTTGTAGCACAAGTAATGCAATTATGAACCCTTCAATATAAAAAAAATGATTAATAATCAAATACTCAGATGTTTTCTTTCACTCTCGTACTATTGTTTAAGTGCTTCTTGGTCAAGCACCTAGACCAAAAGGCTATCTATGAGCGTTTTCTAGTTTCTGAAAAAAGAAATACTCTAATGTGTGGTCGTACTAGCATAAACAGTCATAGATAATTATGAGATGATATCCTTCGTAATGGGATAAGATAATACTTACTATTATTTAGTATTTTCTTTTATTTAATTGAAGAAATAATTGGAAAATAAAACAGAAAGTACAAAAATGAGTAATAACCCCCAGTAAAGACCGGTATGATTCAATTCAACATTTTGTTTGGTCTCTCGACATGATGATAATTTTTACCTAGAGTGCTTCTAGGCCATAATGCAAATATTAACACGTGACAGAGTTCCCACATATGACTTTATTCTCTCATTGTTGCCCATTATGTAAAGTTGTCAATGAAACACCAGCCAGTTTATCATTTGCCATTTTGCTGAAAAATTTAGGAAGCAGATCATCTCTCCTTTGGTTAATCTGCCACCCTACCAAACAAGATTATGAACCTTCTTTTATGCACCCTCACTGGCACCCTTTACTGACTTTAAAAGAATTACGTGGATGCATCTTATTCGGAAATTTTTACAGATTCGCATGGAAGGAACAGGAACAATCGCCTCCTTAGTGAAAAGGCAGGCCTTAAGATAGGTTTCTTATTCCTTTTAAAATATAATCTATCCTGCTATGACTTAGTGCAATTTTTCATGTTTCTATAGCTCTTCCGACTGATTGGAGAAATCTCTTGTAAACTCTATTCGCGTGGGTGTTTCACCAAACCTTTTGTAAATTTCATACATCAATAAAATTACTTCTTATAAAAAAAAAATAAGGGGAAGAAACTACGTTTTAGAGACAAATGGCTCTAAAGCACACACAAACATTCTCCATCTCACTATCTATCTGCCCTATTTCCAATTTAATCCAGCATTCATTTGGGGTTATTGTAGGTTCATATTTAGAAATAGTCATTCATGTTGTGATGCAAAATCCCTTTTATGTATCTAAAACTAAAATCACGAAAATCATCGTGGACATGTAGCACAACAAACTAAATTTCCACGGGAAGCCTTTGCTAACAAAATGGTAGACAATAATTACTCAAGCAAGAGAGAAGGACTATAATTAATTAACAGAAGTACAAATCAATCTAGGTGCACAACCACCAAGCAAGAGAGAAGGAACAATAAACTTCAATAACAAAAGAAAGGTAGTATCCAAACTATCCTTACTTGTTATCGAAGAAGATACCTTGGCTTCGGTAAGCCCGATGCTCTGTCATACAACGTTCATTTACCTCAGTACTGCAATGTTTCTTCAAAGTTTGGGAATCTACCTAAAACATAAATATATATTACAACTTGAAAACCTCCATGTCAGAAACTTTACTTTAATTATCAAACTAGATGCTATGCAAGAATTAGTTAGCAGAAATACAACATAAATAGTAATGATATTCTTTGGGGAGTGGATAAAAGTATCTTTCATCTTCGAAATAAGCTTAGCAGTTAGCATTAACCTTTATATTTTGATTACTTCTTAAACTTCATCCACGAAATATGGTAAAGAGAAAGACCTAATCCATAATGCTAAAGAGGAAAAGACCAAGTCAGATTCCTTTATTCAAACAGGTTAGTATCACAGCTCCAAAGGAAAAAACTTACGGATCTCTACGATGAATTTTCTTGAATGTGAAAAATAAGATCGATAAATAAAACTTTTGGCTACAATTAGCCACAGAAACATAAAGTTGTGACATGAAAACAAAATCTAACAGATAATTAACTATACAGTTTGTAGGCAAAATACCAAATAGCCCATAATCAAGATCACAACTCAAGCAGACAATAATGTGTAGTTTATCATTTCCAACTAAATAATTCAATAATACATAAGGTCAAATGGCCAAATAATATGGCCTTTCACATAAATACTTGCTCCTGATTTTTTTGAACGATAATGTTATCACTTGTCTCCCACGTTTCATGAAGGCGCCCTCAACCATCTATCAATTCCAATATAAGAAAATTATTTTACATATTATATTAAACATTGAAAATTCTTTTACATATGATTTTTTTTTTTTACGTATTCCTATTGAAGAATCTCATTTGAGCATTTTATGCTCAATTTGACTTGAAAGAAACAACAGACTTTCAATTAGAAGTAAGCAAGATGCCAAGTTTTTTTGAACAACTGTTTTTTTTTTTTTTTGCTTTAACTTGTTGTAAATTGGAGATGTTTTCCATAACTACTTCGGCTTGGAGCTCTCCTTATGTAATTTCAAGAAATAGATAAAATCCAAGTTAAACTAGATAAGTAGAAAAGATATAATCTCTCTAGTGGAGGTCGGGGCACACTTTGTAAGTCAGTTTTTTCCTATATACCTACATATTATATGTCTATATTCTTAATGCCAAAAAAGATGATTCATAAAGTGATTAATTGGAAGGTGGTGTCTTGCTCGCAAGAGGATGACGGACTCGACGTCGATGGTGTAAAGTTGAAAAAATGCAACCTTCTTGCTAAATGGGTATGGAGATTTATAAATGAAAAGAATTCCCTTTGGGCTAAAAAAGTGGTGAAGAGTATCCATGGAGAAAGTTAATTTGGATGGCATACTAAAGGAATTGTCACTTGCAGTCTCCATAGTCCCTGGATTAGTATTTCGAGATGCTAGCTTCAAGTGGATTCCTAGGCATTCATCAAGTTCGGTGATGGTTGAAGAATAGCATTTTGGAATGATTCTTGGGCAGATGTTTCTTTTCCAAGATTGTTTCGATTGTCTTTGAACTCTAATAATGGAGATGTAAAGAAGTTTTGGGACTCTTCCACTACTTCATGGGCTCAAAATTTCAGTAGACTTCTAAAAACTTCAGACTAGATGGAAGGAAACACCAAGGGAGAGCTAACAACAATGCAGCTTTGTTGAAAAAAATATCCCTCCCAAGTCATCCTTCGATCTTGAGTGAGTGACTAGAACCAGAATATTTCATAAGAACTTTAGAGGGCCAAAATAATAAAAGCATTCGTCGAACCTCATGTGATCCACTAAAACAAACCTAAAAGATAATTGGCTGAAAAACCAAGATCAAGTTATTCTATACTCAAAACCAAAGTAGTTCCACATTGCTCAACAATTGACTTCAAGCGATCTGGAACTTCACATTGTCGAGCTTGTGAGGGAAATAAAGAGACTTGTTTCTCAGTAATTAAATCCTCCCTTGTCTGAAAGTGGTATTAAGATCAGATTCTAGAGGATCCTTAATTGACTGATCAATGTTTACAATGAGTAGTGGAGGCACTTTTGATTCAGATTTTACCGAAGGAGCTCAAGGTATCGTGCAATGTGATCGATTTTCTTGGGACACATAAATAAATCTAACGCCAATTGAAACATAAGGACTAGTATTTGGAGCATGATATTTCTTCCTATCTCTACATGTAAAGATCACAAGAAAAATAAGAATTTCACAAAATAACAGAAAACAAAATTAGACAAAATCAGGGCATGGCCGAGGATGAGATTAGAGATGAAGCGGTGATTAGTATTTATTGAGAATGGGAGAAAAGTAGAATGTCAAACCAATCCAAGAACATACCTCACAAATCTTCGGAGAGACGATCGTGGTCAAAGCAGTGGTTGTGGTCGAGGATGAGATTAGGGATGAAAGGATGTTACGAAAGGTATATCAACAAGAAGAAGGATAAAACAACAACATCCTGTCAAAAATCACTTAATGTGATTGAGATCTTTTAACATGACTGCTTGCGAACTAAAGAAAAATTTAGAATGTGACTGAGAACTTTTAGCACAACCGGGCAGCATCTTCAATAACAGAAAAACATGCATAATGTAGGAAGACAGCAGATTTAAAATTATGACAGTGTATTTATGAATGTCAGGCGATACATTAATGTTCCAAAATTCAACCAAAGTATGGGATGAAAGATATACAAGAATCTTCCATGATAAGGGCAAGACCAGGATATCCTTATCCAAAAGAAAGAAAAAAATAATCAACCAAAGTAAATTCCATGTATGATTGGAAATTATGGCCAAGGCGAAGGATGAAGTGGAGAATAGAAGGAATATTGAGCAGGGTACGACTTACCATTAGCTTAGATCAAAACCAGCATCCGCATTTATGGCATAAAGAAATTTGTTTGCCAGCTGCTCCTTGCTGCATTGATCACAAATCATAGAGTTGTGAAAATGAAAACTTATGCAAGTTTTTTTTATCCTTTTTAGAAAAGATGTATATGTTTTAGTTCATCCACAAATCAACAGACTTAATAAACTGATGTAATTCAAGTTGGACTTAGTTTTTCACAATGAATTCTCCACCAATAGTGGCTAAGAGATGGAGTATATATTGAGGATTGTAAGTAGTTACAAGTAGTTGAAATAACAGTTTTTATGAAACAGTTTTAATTGCAGTCTTAACAGCTAAACAGTTTAATTATTTAAACTGTTTTACTAACTAACTACAGCTGTTTAGCCATGGCATTCTATATTACATCATTCCACCCCTAGCATGGAACTCGACCCGAGTGACTTAGTTGACAAGGCAGAAATCATCTGGGGCATAGTACTGTTTCAGGTCTGCCACGTTAAAAATAGGATGAATGTGCAAGTCTGGTGGTAGTTCAATTCTGTAAGCGTTATCTCAAATCTTTTCTAGGACACGAAATGGTCCTAATTGTCTGTCTTTCAGTTTGTGTTCCAGTTGGAAATCAAATTTTTCTGAGGTGAATCATTACTAAGTCTCCCTCAGTAAAGGTAGCTTGTCTTCTCTTTTTGTCTGCTGCCTTTTTGTAGGACTGAGTTGATTCTTTTAGGTGGTTATGGACTTCTTCGTGTAAATTCTGAATCTTTTCTACCATCTTTTCTGCTTCTGAGCTAGTGTCAATAGTTGTGGGGAGTGATGCTAGGTCAAAGGTTGTTAGTCTTGGCTGTTTTGTGTATACGACCTCAAATGGACATTTGCCGGTTGATCTATTCTTCATATTGTTGAAGGCGAATTCTGACTGTGCAAGAGCTAAGTCCCACTGTTTTGGTTTGGATCCACTAAGACAGCATATTAAGTTGTCGACAGTTCTATTTGTAACTTCTGTTTGGCCATCTGTTTGAGGGTGTGATGTTGTGCTATATTTCATTCAAGGTTGTGTCAAATTTGCTCCATAATGTCTTCCAGAAATGGCTTAGGAACTTGACATCCCGATTAGAAACAATGGTCTTTGGTACTCCGTGCAGCCGAACTATCTCTCGACAGAATAAATTAGCTATGTAGGTGGCATCATTTGACTTCTTACAAGCCACAAAGTGTGCCATTTTACTGAATCTGTCGACTACAACCATGACTCAGTCATACTGCCTTTGAGTTTTTGGTAATCAGAGCCCGAAATCAATTGATAGATCTTCTCAAATGGAAATTGGGGTAGGTAATGGTGAGTACAGGCCTGCGTTTATACTTGAACCTTTAGCTCTTTGGCAAATAGGGCACCTTTTAATAAAGTTGTTACAGTATCTTCTTAATTAAGGCCAGTAGTATCTCTTAAAGATTATTTCAAAAGTTTTATCCTGCCCGAAGTGTCCAGCCAATCCTCCTGAATGAGCCTCTTTTAGTAGTGCTTCTAGAAGTGATGTGTGTGGGATACACAACTGATCTCCTTTGAATAGATATCCTTCCATTATATGGAAGTCTTCCGCCTTGGTGTAGTGGCTGCATTTGGTCCATGTCATGGCGAAGTCAACGTCTTCCCCATATAGGTTAGGTAAGTGTTTGAATGCCTCGATCTCCATGGATAGAATAGTGAGTAAGGAGCTCTTCCTGGATAGTGCATCTGCCACCTTGTTCTCCTTACCATTTTGGTGCCTAATGACAAAGTCGAACCTTTGTAGGAAGGAGATCCATCGTGCGTGCATCCGAGTAATATTCTTTTGTGACTAGAGATCTTTCAAAGAGAAGCGGTTCGTTAGGAGTACAAATTCCCTGCATAGGAGGTAATGTTCCTACTGTTTGAGTGCTCGGACAAGGGCATAAAGCTCTTGTTCGTAAGTGCTCCAGGACTGTCTTGTTGTGCTCAACTTCTTACTGAAGTATTCAATAGGGTGGCCTTGCTGTGATAACTCGGCTCCAATTTCGGTTCCGCAAGCATCAACAGCTACTTCAAAGGGTGATGCGAAGTTCGACAACTGTAGAATAGGGCTGGAAGTTAGTCTTCTTTTTTATCTCTTCAAAGCTCTGCTGTTGCTCTTCGTTCCACTTATAGTTCCCTTTCTTTAGGCAGTCGGTTAAGGGGGCCACTATTGAGCTGAAGTTTCTGATGAATCTTCTGTAAAAGGATGCCAAGCCAAGGAAGGCTTGTACCTCCTTGATGGAGGTTGGTATTGGCCAAGACTTTATGGCTTCTGTCTTCTTTGGTTCCATACCTACTTTTCCTTCTTTGATTACGAAGCCGAGAAAGACAATTTCCTTGGTGAGGAATGTACGTTTCTTTGGATTAATGTACAGTTCAGTTTCGGCCAGGACTTGGAACAATTTTCTTAAGTGCTGAATGTGGTCTTCAGTACTATTGTTGTACAAGAGGATGTCATCAAAGTAAACCACTATGAACTGGTTTAGAAACGAGCACCTGGTTCATCAACCTCATGAAGGTGCTCGGTGCATTGGATAAGCCAAAGGCCATCACCAACCATTCAAATAACACATGGACCATCAAGACGACTTTTTGTGATGCTGAGTTTCAAGCCAGACGTGAGAAAGGGCTCTGCTTTTGTTGTGAGGAAAATTTTGTGCAGGCCATAGATGTAAGGTGAAGGATCAGAAGGAACTCAGAGTGTTAGTTGTTCAAGCAAATGGGGAGGAATTGGAAGTAGTGGAAGAGGATGATCGTACAGAGGAACTTGAGGTAAAAGCTATTGAACTTGATATAGAACAAAAAGAACCAGTGATAGAATTGTCATTAACTTCATGGAACACCGGATTAAATGCGATATCAAGTGCTGCTTGATTATCACACCACAAATTTTGCTGGTGTGGTGATTTCAAATCCCAACTCAACAATAGTAAAAAAGTTGATATATCCAAATCAATTTGATATATCCAATTCACACAAAAACTGTGCAATTGCTCTATATTTTTTATTATGCACTTGAATGTGACACCACATTTTGTTTCTTACTTTTCCAAGACATCAAATTGCCACCAACAAAAACAAAATATCCTGAAGTTGATCTTTTGTCTTCTTTAGATTTTACCAATTAACATCTGAGAAACATTCAATATTAGTATGACTATAATCCTTATATAATAAAATCATGCCCGAGAGCAGCCTTCAGATAACACTGAATCATTCCAAAGCAGCTGAATGATCAACTTTAGGGCATGACATACACTGGCTCATAATACTCACTAAATAGGCTATGTCGAGTCGATTCGCTGGAAGGTAATTAAGTTTTCCCTCTAACCTCCTATATCTTTGAAGATCTTTCAACAATTCTCCATCTTTTGTGAGCTATAAGTTAGGCATCGTTGGGGTACTACATGGCTTGGCACCTACCTTCCATGTTTCAGTCAACAAGTCCATATTTTCTCTGTGATAATAGTATTGCTTTCTTGCCTGTTTTTTACCTCAAATTCCTAGGAGGTATTTCAACATGCTCAAATCTTTTATTTGGAATTGGCAATAGAGAAAAGTCTTCAGGGACTGGACATCTAAAGCATCATCACCAACAACCACAATTGCATCAACATATACTACGATTAGGATCACCCCACTCTCGGATCTTTTAAAAAAGATTGAATGATCTAACGTGCTCTTTTGCATTCCAAAACTTTCGATCACCTTAATAAATTTTCCAAACCAAGCCTGTGGACTATGTTTTAGTCCATCCAAAGATTTACAAAGGCGACACGCCTTTCCATTCTTCCCCTGAGCAACAAACCCTAGTGGTTGCTCCATATACACCCCTTCTTGAGGATCACCATGAAGAAATGTGTAAGGACCCTAGATAGAAAAATAGTGGATTATTAGGAGAAAATGAAAATGGTTGTTAGTAAGGTCATATAGTAAATAGATGGTAAGTTGGTTAGTTCTTTTTGTTATAAATAGTGGGAGAGGGGTTGGAGAGAGGTGTGAAGAATTTTGAGAAAGTTTTCCTTGTAAGGGAACCTTAGGAGAGTCTAACCCTCTCAAAAGGCTAGGGTTACTTGTTACTTGTTATTAAGATCTTCTAATATATATTTCATGTTTGGATGTATTTTAAGTATTCTTGAGTTCATCTTTTCTCCTTGAGGTAATCCTTGTTAGGTGGGATCCTAACAAATTGGTATCAGAGCCGTAACATCTTGGGGATGACACGGGCTTGGATGCAAAAAACAAATGGAGGAGAGGTTGGAGAAGAATGAGAAGGACATTAGGGAACTTAAAGATGTAACTTTGGAGTTGTCCAAAAGCATCGAAAGGCTGGCAGAGGAATTACGAGAAAACAATGTTAGTTGCCGACGGGAAGAATCTGCTACGTCGGAGGGATCGGTGTTGAAAATGAAAGGAAAGATGGAAGAAGACTCGACCGCAGTTGAGAGAGGGACTTGGGAGCAAGCACTTAAATGGGCTGCTAATTGCAAACTTGAGGTGGATGAGAGGGGAGAAACTCCATGGACATGGGAGCATATGCAGAAATGGATTGTGGATTGCAAGGCAAAAAGAATAGAGAGGAGTGCTAAAACAATACATCAAACGCTTTCTGAAGGGCTGCAAAGAGATAAAGAAAGAGCGGAGAAAGAAACTAGAAAAAATTAAAGTTGAAGAAAAAACAAAAATGGAACAATGACTTGAAGATGAAGGAATCGAAGAACGACCATGAAAAAGATGAAGGGAAGAGGAAGCCAAATCTAACTGTGTATTCCCATGGCCGACGACTAAGGGTGGGGTGGTCAGAGACACACTTGGTGGAATGGAAAACAGAGCAGAGAAGGCGGAAGCATGGGAAAGGAGGCAAACACTATGGATGAGAAGGAAGGCAAAGAAACGATTGAGGAAGCGATCATTGATACTTGGTGGTAGTGAAGAAAACAAAAAGAAGAATCAAACAGTACCTATGTGGAACAAGTCGACCTGGATACGATCTGTGAAAATAGAAGAAACGGCTCATTGGAGTGGCAACATTGAGAGGCTGATCATATATATAGGCCAAGATTTTGTTGAGGTACGTTACTTTCCTTGCCTTTCTTTTGTGGCATGCGAGTTATATCAAAGTAGGGAAGGGATGAGGAAGCTAGGCAATGAAGAAGATGAATAAAGGAATTTCGAAGGTCATCGGAGTAAGATAGAATGGGTAACGACAAGGAAGAAAATGGCAATGGAATTAGTACAGGGATCATAGAGAGGCTGGCGAATGGAAACATATTGGGTTGTGACAGAAAATCGAGGCGGGGATGAAAATGTGTAAGGACCCTAGATAGAAAAATAGTGGATTATAGGAGAAATGAAAATGGTTGTTAGTAAGGTCATATAGTAAATAGATG